>NW_027008636.1:67500-83482 GCF_036934945.1 Oncorhynchus masou masou
AACAAACTATCTGTTGATCAGCAACTGCATGGTAAGGCTACGGTTAGGGTTAGATTTAGAATAAGGGTAGGGGTTAGGGTAGGGGTTACGTTTAGGTTTAGGATAAGGGTTAAGGTTAGTAGATAGTTCAAATCTTACTGATAGTCTGTAGAGCATCTACAAATGGACTATCCAAATAAAGTGTTACCTGTCTCTAAAAGTGTGTCAGCGATTAGAGAAACCACTGTGCTGCTGAGAGGGGGGGGGCTGCCATGGAAGAAGAGAGAGAGGGAGGGAGGCTGCCATGGAAGAAGAGAGAGAGGGAGGGAGGCTGCCATGGAAGAAGAGAGAGAGGGAGGGAGGCTGCCATGGAAGAAGAGAGAGAGGGAGGGAGGCTGCCATGGAAGAAGAGAGAGAGGGAGGAGGCTGCCATGGAAGAAGAGAGGGAGGGATGCTGCATGGAAGAAGAGGGAGGAGGGATGCTGCATGGAAGAAGAGAGGGAGGGAGGCTGCATGGAAGAAGAGAGGGAGGAGGCTGCATGGAAGAGAGAGAGGATGCTGCATGGAAGAAGAGAGGGAGGGATGCTGCATGGAAGAAGAGAGGGAGGGATGCTGCATGGAAGAAGAGAGGGAGGGAGGCTGCATGGAAGAAAGAGAGGGAGGGATGCTGCATGGAAGAAGAGAGGAGGAGGCTGCATGGAAGAAGAGAGAGGGAGGGATGCTGCATGGAAGAAGAGAGGGAGGGAAGCTGCCATGGAAGAAGAGAGGGAGGGAGGCTGCATGGAAGAAGAGAGGGAGGGAGGCTGCATGGAAGAAGAGAGGGAGGGAGGCTGCATGGAAGAAGAGAGGGAGGGAGGCTGCATGGGAAGAAGAGAGAGGAGGCTGCATGGAAGAAGAGAGGGAGGGAGGCTGCCATGGAAGAAGAGAGAGAGGAGGCTGCATGGAAGAAGAGAGGGAGGAGGCTGCATGGAAGAAGAGAGAGTGAGGCTGCCATGGAAGAAGAGAGAGAGGAGGCTGCATGGAAGAAGAGAGAGAGGATGCTGCATGGAAGAAGAGAGAGAGGGAGGCTGCATGGAAGAAGAGAGGGAGGGAGGCTGCATGGAAGAAGAGAGAGAGGGATGCTGCATGGAAGAAGAGAGGGAGGGAGGCTGCCATGGAAGAAGAGAGGAGGGGAGGCTGCATGGAAGAAGAGAGGGAGGAAGCTGCCATGGAAGAAGAGAGGGAGGAAGGCTGCCATGGAAGAAGAGAGGAGGCTGCCATGGAAGAAGAGAGCGAGGGAGGCTGCCATGGAAGAAGAGAGGGAGGGAGGCTGCATGGAAGAAGAGAGGGAGGGAGGCTGCATGGAAGAAGAGAGTAGAGGATGCTGCATGGAAGAAGAGAGGGAGAGAGGCTGCATGGAAGAAGAGAGGGAGGAGGCTGCCATGGAAGAAGAAGAGAGGGAGGCTGCATGGAAGAGAGAGAGAGGGATGCTGCATGGAAGAAGAGATGGAGGGAGGCTGCATGGAAGAAGAGAGGAGGGAGGCTGCATGGAAGAAGAGGGAGGGATGCTGCATGGAAGAAGAGAGGGAGGGATGCTGCATGGAAGAAGAGAGGGAGGGAGGCTGCATGGAAGAAGAGAGGGAGGGATGCTGCATGGAAGAAGAGAGGGAGGGAGGCTGCATGGAAGAAGAGAGGGAGGGATGCTGCATGGAAGAAGAGAGGGAGGGAAGCTGCCATGGAAGAAGAGAGGGAGGGAGGCTGCATGGAAGAATAGAGGGAGGGAGGATGCTGCATGGAAGAAGAGAGGGAGGGAGGCTGCATGGAAGAAGAGAGGGAGGAGGCTGCATGGAAGAAGAGGACAGGGATGCTGCATGGAAGAAGAGAGGGAGGGATGCTGCATGGAAGAAGAGAGGGAGGGATGCTGCATGGAAGAAGAGAGGAGGGAGGCTGCATGGAAGAAGAGAGGGAGGGATGCTGCATGGAAGAAGAGAGGGAGGGAGGCTGCATGGAAGAAGAGAGGAGGGATGCTGCATGGAAGAGACGGAGGGAAGCTGCCATGGAAGAAGAGAGGGAGGGAGGCTGCATGGAAGAAAGAGGAGGAGGCTGCATGGAAGAAGAGAGGGAGGAGGCTGCATGGAAGAAGAGAGGGAGGGATGCTGCATGGAAGAAGAGGGAGGGAGGCTGCATGGAAGAAGAGAGAGGGAGGCTGCATGGAAGAAGAGAGGGAGGGAGGCTGCCATGGAAGAAGAGAGAGTGAGGCTGCCATGGAAGAAAGAGAGGGCTGCATGGAAGAGAGGATGCTGCATGGAAGAAAGAGAGAGGGAGGCTGCATGGAAGAAGAGAGGGAGGGAGGCTGCATGGAAGAAGAGAGGGATGCTGCATGGAAGAAGAGAGGGAGGAGGCTGCCATGGAAGAAGAGAGGGAGGGAGGCTGCATGGAAGAAGAGAGGGAGGAAGCTGCCATGGAAGAAGAGAGGAGGGAGGCTGCCATGGAAGAAGAGAGGAGGAGGCTGCCATGGAAGAAGAGAGCGAGGGAGGCTGCCATGGAAGAAGAGAGGGAGGGAGGCTGCATGGAAGAAGAGAGGGAGGAGGCTGCATGGAAGAAGAGAGGAGGGATGCTGCATGGAAGAAGAGAGGAGAGAGGCTGCATGGAAGAAGAGAGGGAGGAGGCTGCCATGGAAGAAGAGAGAGAGGAGGCTGCATGGAAGAAGAGAGAGAGGAGGCTGCCATGGAAGAAAGAGAGAGGGATGCTGCATGGAAGAAGAGATGGAGGGAGGCTGCATGGAAGAAGAGAGGGAGGGAGGCTGCATGGAAGAAGAGAGGGAGGATGCTGCATGGAAGAAGAGAGGGAGGGATGCTGCATGGAAGAAGAGAGAGAGGATGCTGCATGGAAGAAGAGAGGGAGGGAGGCTGCATGGAAGAAGAGAGGGAGGAGGCTGCATGGAAGAAGGGAGGGAGGAGGCTGCATGGAAGAAGAGAGGAGGGATGCTGCATGGAAGAAGAGGGAGGGATGCCGCATGGAAGAAGAGAGGGAGGGATGCTGCATGGAAGAAGAGAGGGAGGAAGCTGCCATGGAAGAAGAGAGGGAGGGAGGCTGCCATGGAAGAAAGAGAGAGGAGGCTGCATGGAAGAAGAGAGGGAGGGAGGCTGCATGGAAGAAGAGAGGAGGAAGCTGCCATGGAAGAAGAGAGGGAGGAAGCTGCCATGGAAGAAGAGAGGGAGGAAGCTGCCTTGGAAGAAGAGAGAGGGAGGCTGCATGGAAGAAGAGAGAGGGAGGAGGCTGCCATGGGAAGAGAGGGAGGAAGCTGCCATGGAAGAAGAGAGAGGGAGGCTGCATGGAAGAAGAGAGAGGGAGGCTGCATGGAAGAAGAGAGGAGGAGGCTGCCATGGAAGAAGAGAGGAGGAAGCTGCCATGGAAGAAGAGAGGAGGAGGCTGCCATGGAAGAAGAGAGAGAGGAGGCTGCATGGAAGAAGAGAGGGAGGAGGCTGCCATGGAAGAAGAGAGGGAGGAGGCTGCCATGGAAGAAGAGAGGAGGAAGCTGCCATGGAAGAAGAGAGGAGGGAGGCTGCCTTGGAAGAAGAGAGAGAGGAGGCTGCATGGAAGAAGAGAGGGAGGAGGCTGCCATGGAAGAAGAGAGGGAGGGATGCTGCATGGAAGAAGAGAGGGAGGATGCTGCATGGAAGAAGAGAGGGAGGAGGCTGCATGGAAGAGAGAGAGGAGGGATGCTGCATGGAAGAAGAGGGGAGGGATGCTGCCATGGAAGAAGAGAGGAGGAGGCTGCATGGAAGAAGAGAGGGAGGGAGGAGGCTGCATGGAAGAAGAGAGGGAGGAGGCTGCATGGAAAAGAGAGGGAGGGAGGCTGCATGGAAGAAGAGAGGGAGGAGGCTGCATGGAAGAAGAGAGGAGAGGCTGCCATGGAAGAGAAGATGGAGGCTGCATGGAAGAAGAGAGGAGGAGGCTGCCATGGAAGAAGAGAGGAGGGAGGCTGCCATGGAAGAAGAGAGAGGAGGAGGCTGCCATGGAAGAAGAGAGGGAGGGATGCTGCCATGGAAGAAGAGAGGGAGGGAGGCTGCATGGAAGAAGAGAGAGAGGAGGCTGCATGGAAGAAGAGAAGGAGGGAGGCTGCCATGGAAGAAGAGAGGGAGGGAGGCTGCCATGGAAGAAGAGAGAGGGATGCTGCCATGGAAGAAGAGAGGAGGGAGGCTGCCATGGAAGAAGAGAGAGAGGGAGGCTGCATGGAAGAAGAGAGGGAGGAGGCTGCCATGGAAGAAAGAGAGAGGGAGGCTGCATGGAAGAAGAGAGGGAGGGAGGCTGCATGGAAGAAGAGAGGGAGGGAAGCTGCCATGGAAGAGGAGAGGGAGGAAGCTGCCATGGAAGAAGAGAGGAGAAGCTGCCATTGAAGAAAGAGAGAGGGAGGCTGCATGGAAGAAGAGAGGGAGGAGGCTGCCATGGAAGAGAGGGAGGGAGCTGCCATGGAAGAAGAGAGAGGGGAGGCTGCATGGAAGAAGAGAGGGAGGAGGCTGCATGGAAGAAGAGAGGGAGGGAGGCTGCATGGAAGAAGAGAGGGAGGGAGGCTGCCATGGAAGAAGAGAGGGAGTGAGGCTGCCATGGAAGAAGAGAGGGAGGGAGGCTGCCATGGAAGAAGAGAGAGAGGGAGGCTCCATGGAAGAAGAGAGAGAGGAGGCTGCATGGAAGAAGAGAGGGAGGAGGCTGCCATGGAAGAAGAGAGGGAGGAGGCTGCCATGGAAGAAGAGAGAGAGGATGCTGCCATGGAAGAAGAGGAGGGAGGAGGCTGCCATGGAAGAAGAGAGGGAGGGAAGCTGCCATGGAAGAACTAAGGCTGGTGAACAAGCTGAGCTCCTGGAACAGTGGAGCATACAGGGTTAGCCTTCTTAGCTTAACTCACTATTGCCAGCCGTGTTAACTAGCTATCATTGTGCTGTGTTAGCAAGGCAGTTCCAACCATGCTAACTAGCTGCTGTTACGCTGTGCTAGATCGGCAGCTCCAGCTGTATTAACTAGCTTTGGTCGTGTGAGCTAGCTAGCTCCAGCAGCCCATATGGAGCAAGGGAAAACTGAAACATAGCTAGTGATATGACAGGTCAGTTACAAAACAGATTATATATGGCTGGTTAGCGTTGCATTTCCAGGGCACAGATATATTATTTATACCCTCCCATGCGTGTCCCTGACTCTATTACGGGCCTTAAATTCCAGGGATAAAGGAACCATTCTCATGCGAGGTGTGTGCGTGTGTGTGTGTGCGTGTGTGTGTGTGTGTGTGTGTGTGTGTGTGTGTGTGTGTGTGTGTGTGTGTGTGTGTGTGTGTGTGTGTGTGTGTGTGTCTGTGTGTCTGTGTGTGTGTGTGTGTGTGTGTGTGTGTGTGTGTGTGTGTGTGTGTGCGCGCGTGTGCATGTGTGTGTGTGTGTGAGAGAGAGAGAGAGATTGAGTGAGGCAGGATTACAGAAGCATGTACTGGTGTGTCCATGTTAGAGAGAGAGAGGCCCATTTATAGGAAAAATGGGTTGAGAGAGAGAAAGAGAGAGAGGGGGATAAAATAGAGTACATTAGAGGGAGAGGTGGAAGAATATGGAAAAGAGAGGAGAGCAGAGGGTGAATTAGTAAAATAAAGTAGAAGACAGCAGAAAGAGATAAATAAAGAAGGATATAGCAGGTAGAGGTGAGCAGGAAGAGATAAATATAAAAGGATATAGTGGGTAGAGGAGAGCAGGAAGAGATAAATATAAAAGGATATAGTGGGTAGAGGAGAGCAGGAAGAGATAAATATAGTAGGATATAGTGGGTAGAGGAGAGCAGGAAGAGATAAATATAGAAGGATATAGTGGGTAGAGGAGAGCAGGAAGAGATAAATATAAAAGGATATAGTGGGTAGAGGAGAGCAGGAAGCGATAAATATAGAAGGATATAGTGGGTAGAGGAGAGCAGGAAGAGATAAATATAGAAGGATATAATGGGTAGAGGAGAGCAGTAAGAGATAAATATAGAAGGATATAGTGGGTAGAGGAGAACAGGAAGAGATAAATATAAAAGGATATAGTGGGTAGAGGAGAACAGGAAGAGATAAATATAAAAGGATATAGTGGTTAGAGGAGAACAGGAAGAGATAAATATAAAAGGATATAGTGGGTAGAGGAGAGCAGGAAGAGATAAATATAGTAGGATATATTGGGTAGAGGAGAGCAGGAAGAGATAAATATAAAAGGATATAGTGGTTAGAGGAGAGCAGGAAGAGATACATATAGAACGATATAGTGGGTAGAGGAGAACAGGAAGAGATAAATATAAAAGGATATAGTGGGTAGAGGAGAGCAGGAAGAGATAAATATAGAAGGATATAATGGGTAGAGGAGAGCAGTAAGAGATAAATATAGAAGGATATAGTGGGTAGAGGAGAACAGGAAGAGATAAATATAGAAGGATATAGTGGGTAGAGGAGAGCAGGAAGAGATAAATATAAAAGGATATAGTGGGTAGAGGAGAACAGGAAGAGATAAATATAAAAGGATATAGTTGGTAGAGGAGAGCAGGTAGAGATAAATATAAAAGGATATAGTGGGTAGAGAGAGCAGGAAGAGATAAATATAGAAGGATATAGTGGGTAGAGGAGAGCAGGAAGAGATAAATATAAAAGGATATAGTGGGTAGAGGAGAGCAGGAAGAGATAAATATAAAAGGATATAATGGGTAGAGGAGAACAGGAAGAGATAAATATAGAAGGATATAGTGGGTAGAGGAGAGCAGGAAGAGATAAATATAAAAGGATATAGTGGGTAGAGGAGAGCAGTAAGAGATAAATATAGAAGGATATAGTGGGTAGAGGAGAACAGGAAGAGATAAATATAAAAGGATATAGTGGGTAGAGGAGAACAGGAAGAGATAAATATAAAAGGATATAGTGGGTAGAGGAGATCAGGAAGAGATAAATATAGAAGGATATAGTGGGTAGAGGAGAGCAGGAAGAGATAAATATAAAAGGATATAGTGGTTAGAGGAGAGCAGGAAGAGATACATATAGAACGATATAGTGGGTAGAGGAGAGCAGGAAGAGATAAATATAAAAGGATATAGTGGGTAGAGGAGATCAGGAAGAGATAAATATAAAAGGATATAGTGGGTAGAGGAGAGCAGGAAGAGATAAATATAGAAGGATATAGTGGGTAGAGGATAGCAGGAAGAGATAAATATAGAAGGATATAGTGGGTAGAGGAGAGCAGGAAGAGATAAATATAAAAGGATATAGTGGGTAGAGGAGAGCAGGAAGAGATATAGTGGGTATATGTGGGTAGAGGAGAACAGGAAGAGATAAATATAGTAGGATATAGTGGGTAGAGGAGAACAGGAAGAGATAAATATAGTAGGATATATGTGGGTAGAGGAGAACAGGAAGAGATAAATATAGAAGGATATAGTGGGTAGAGGAGAACAGGAAGAGATAAATATAGTAGGATATCTGTGGGTAGAGGAGAACAGGAAGAGATAAATATAGTAGATATATGTGGGTAGGGGAGAACAGGAATAGATAAATATAAAAGGATATAGTGGGTAGAGGAGAACAGGAAGAGATAAATATAGTAGGATATATGTGGGTAGAGGAGAACAGGAAGAGATAAATATAGTAGGATATAGTGGGTAGAGGAGAACAGGAAGAGATAAATATAGTAGGATATAGTGGGTAGAGGAGAACAGGAAGAGATAAATATAGTAGGACATAGTGGGTAGAGGAGAGCAGAGCAGATGGCAGGTAATGCTGCTTTGCTCTCATTACATTTCTCCCCAACATTATTGTTTAGGAAATGGATATTACTGGGGACATAATAGCCTTTACTGGCAATTTCCTCTCATTTAATTCCCCTCGTCCTGCAGTTTCAATCAGCTTCAAAGCCAGATGAAACACATTGCTGGGTCTGGGAAGGCAGCATCTATGTATCGTCTACAAGAAAAATAGCACGCCTTGGCAGTCACTGCGCGTGGTTTATTCTCCAAGCAGTGTGCAATGCATACAAAATCAATAGAGCAGTGTAACAATCCATGAGGGGTAAAACTCTACACTGTTTAATGATGTACTGTAATAAAAACAAATCTGTCATTGAGGGCGATGTTTCATTTACAGTTAGAGCAGGTAGGCCAGAGGTTTGTCAGTATATCTGTTATGGGCTACTTGTAAGACCCCATCTTAACCACATGATATGGTGCTCACGGTGTAATGTATCTTGAGTACAGATCTCCTCAGATGTAGAGGCTAAAGTGAAAGCCTGTTTCCAACCCGTTTATCATCCGTCCCTGAGCTTGGCATGATCAATCCCCTAGAGCCACTTCCATTTAATGTCGCCAATCCACTGGAGATTTACCTTCCAAGTTATTTTTTAATCCTGGCCAACCGGTAGTGCTTACAACACGTTTCATTTTTCTCTTAAGGAAGGATGATAGTCTCGGTTCACACTTTCATCAGCAGATTGCTACAACAGTACACCGCTGCAGGCTTAGTTGGAATAATTCAACACTGTACTTTGAAGTTAATAATATGTGTGCTATCTGCATGGGGTTCCAGGGACGTCACAGGGCTGGAGGTCGTGGCTGGTAGGGAGCCGAGAGAAACTAGGCCTATGATGACATCACTATGCCCAGCTATTGTTTACAGCGTGTAGTGGTGGTAAGCAGCAGTTTAGGACTGCAACATTTAAGCAATTCAGATGTCCTGCTTATTCCCTCCTCCACCCAATATTACTGGAAAAAAACTGCCCATTTCAGTAAAGTTACAGGAGTTTTGCAACCTTTTACAGCAGCTCAATGTGTTTCCCACTGCTGGTGTTGAAGTGCCCGTGTCTATGCTGATTTGAGTGTATTCTGTATACCACCACCCTATCCGTTTCCACTTGTTACGCCATTGAAACTGAGTACATGTGTTGTAAGTAACAGGAGATCATAACATTGGTTGAAATACATGGGGAAAGCATGAGAAAGGCCCGACATACCACAGCTAGACGAACTGAGACCAAGATCTTCAATGTGCTGTAGCTTCTCTCTTTAATACCAATACAGGGGTGAACCTTCAGTGTGACACCAGATGACAATAACACATGTAGGCTGAAAATATACAGTATAATCATGCTTGGATTTGTATTTTTCCAACATGACTTTCGAGAGTAGGCATTGCAATTCAGGACACATCAGCACAGTATTCCTCAAAGGCATCTCATTTTTGCATTTTTTTTCACGATGACTCTGGACATTGTTGCCTCTTCACGAACAACAACAAAAAATACATTCTATTGGTATCTGCAACATTTGATTTCCCAGAATGCCAGAGGAAGAGTAGAGTGGAACGTTACACTGCGTTGACAAGTTAGAGAGCGAGGCCCTGACATTTCAAATGCTTACACGTTTTGTACGCTATTGAACTTTTCTCTATGCCTTCAAGAAATTTTGAATAAATCACTGAATAAGTCCAGACAAACAACACAACATATTTATTCCTTCACTTTGTGTCCTGCGGTGGATTCAGAGACAAGAACAATGGCAACAATTGTGTTGTGTTTAAAACCTGAGCTGAATGATAGAGACAGAGACTGGCAGATAGAAACAGAGTGGGCTGGTTTTCATCACATGCTTGTCATGACGGGCAGACAGTACGAAACAACCATGGCAACAAACACCAACCGCCACAATTCCAGATGGCCGGAATTCAATTGCCCGGGATTCAGTCACAGGCACATTGTGGTCCTCTGTGGCTCAGTTGGTAGAGCAGTAAGCTTGCAATACCAGGAAGGTGGTTTTGATTCTCACTGGGGAAACCTACATGAAATCTGTCTCTTTGGGTAAAAGAGTTGCTCAATGGCATATGTAATGTGACAAGGCCCCTGCATTTCCGTGACGTTCATGAAGATCGTATTCACAGTAAACGCTGTGGATGTAAGCATCTGTTACAAGTCAAAGCTATGTTCTACATCCCATAATAAACAAACCATCTGTTATTGGTAGAAGGTAAAACAGCTTCAGTTTTGTAACTATAGGATCCCACACGTTCTAAGTGGAATGTTTGCAAAGAGCATCGTTATTATGTGCTCAAGTCTCCAATCTGGGTTATGAGTTTGTACTGTATATTGTATGTTTCTACAGGTTTGTGTGGGTAGAACAAGAAACCCTGCAGACAGACATTTTATCCTGTTTGTTTTGAATTTTGTGAACTCCTTGAGGAACACACCTATTCTGGTCCAAAGCAGGGCACCATATAGGGAATAGGGTGCCATTTGGGAAGCATGCCATGTCAGCAAAGTCAGGGTAAAACGCTAGACATGGTCAGTATCAAAACCCCTCTTATAAATTTGTCTCAACATCGTCCGGGTTAGGGGAGGGTTTGGCCGGCCGGGATGTCTTTGACCCATCGCGCTCTAGCGACTCCCGTGGCGGGCCGGGCACATGCACGCTGACACGGTCGCCAGTTGTACTGTGTTTCCTCTGACACATTGGTGGGGCTGGTGAGCAGTGTGTCAAAACGCAGTGCGGATTGGCAGGGTCGTGTTTCGGAGGATGCATGACTCTCAACCTTCGCCTCTCCTGAGTCCGTACAGGAGTTGCAGAGATGGGACAAGACTGTAACTACCAATTGGATATCACGAAAAAGAGGTAAAAGGTATTTTTTCAGGAACAACTACTGTACTCTGAATCATTTAAAAAAAATCAGATGCCACACCAAGGATCCGTACCTGAGTAGTACAGTACGTTGGAATGACTATGAATGAAAAGTAGTCGAATTGGAGGAGAATGAAAGAAGTTGTAAACTATTTAAAAACTGTAGAAGGAATAGAAAGAATATTATGGAGTCTGACAGCATTGATGCATCATTGGGGAAACTCTTTCCCCCCTCCCCTTTTCTCTCCCTCTTTCTTTAACGCTCACTCTTTCCCCATCCCCTCTCTTTCTATCTCACTTTCTCTCCCTCACTCTTTCTCTCTCTCTTTCCCACCCCTTCTCTTTCTACCCCATCCCCCCACACCCTCTCCCCCCTCCTCTCTCTCTATTCCCACTGTGTGGTAGAACCCTACCGAGGACAGGCCTGACTTATAGTGGGGGTTTACCCTGTAACACAGCAGTTAAAAGCAGCTATGATGAATCAAGACTTCTCAGTACATCTGCTGTGACAGCTGGAGTCAGAGAGGTAGCATTGGAGAGAGGAGAGGGAAAAGGGGGATACCTCGTCAGTTGTACAACTGAATGCCTTCAACTGAACTGTGTCTTCCGAATTGAACCCAACCACTCTGAATCAGAGAGGTTCGGGGGGCTGCCTTAAGAGAGCTTCACTCATTATGAACAGCTCCGATAGTAAAGACGTCAGCCGGATAGACAACTCTGTCAGAGCTGGCCAAGCCGCGATGAAACCTACAGGCGTATCTACCAGGTTTCAGTCATATTGTACACACGCACATACTTTATGTGGCCAGACGTATGTGGACACCTGCTTGTCAAATATCTTATTCCAAAATCATAGGCATTAATATGGAGCTGGTCCCCCCCCCCCTTGCTACTATAACAGCCTCCAGTCTTCTGGGAAGGCTTTCTACTAGATGTTGGAACATTGCTGTGGGGACTTGCTTCCATTCAGCCACTCGAGCATGAGTGAGGTCGGGCACTGATGTTGGGCAATTAGGCCTGGATCGCAGTCAGCGTTCCAAATCATCCCAAAGGTGTTCATTGGGGTTGAGGTCAGGGCTCTGTGCAGGCCAGTCAAGTTCTTCCACACCGATCTTGACAAACCATTTTTGTATGGACCTCGCTTTGTGCACAGGGGCATTGTAATGCTGAACCAGGAAATGGCCTTCCCCAAACTGTTGCCACAAAGTTGGAAGCACAGAATCATCAAGAATGTCATTGTATGCTGCAGCATTAAGATTTCCCTTCAGTGCAACTAAGGGGCCTAGCCGAACCATGATAAACAGCCCCAGACCATTATTCCTCTTCCACCAAACTTTACAATTGACACTCTGCACTTGGACAGGTAGCGTTTCCTGGCAACCGCCAAACCCAGATTAGTCCGTCGGACTGCCAGATGGGGAAGTGTGATTCATCACTCCAGAGAACATGTTTCCACTGCTCCAGAGTCCAATGGCAACAAGCTTTTCACCACTCCAGCCGACGCATGGTGAGCTTAGGCTTGTGTGCGGCTCCTTGGCCATGGAAACCCATTTCAAGAAGATCCTGACAAACTGTTCTTGTGCTGATGTTGCTTCCAAAGGCATTTTGGAACTCGGTAGCGAGTGTTGCAACCGAGGACAGGCGATTTTTATACACTACGCGCTTCAGCACTCTGTGGTCCTGTTCGGTGAGCTTGTGTGGCCTACCACTTCGCGGCTGAGCTGTTATTGCTCCTAGAGGTTTCCACTTCACAATAAAAGCACTTACAGTTGACCGGGGCAGCTCTAGCAGAGCAGACATTTGACAAACTAACTTGTTGGAAAGGTGGCACGTTGAAAGTCATGTTTGTCATGTCATGTTTGTCTATGGAGATTGCATGGCTGTGTGCTCGATTTTATACTTCTGTCAGCAATGGGTGCGGCTGAAATAGCCCAATCCACTATTTTGATAGGCGGTACACATACTTTTGTGTATATAGTGTAAATAGAATGGAAATGATGGGGGAATAAATAGAATGTGCATCCTCCCAGCCTCCTGGATCCTCCCAGCATGCAGTCTTAGTGCACTCTCACTGTCAGACATAGCTTGAAAGTAGATGATTTATCCTCTGACATTTACACCAACTTTCAACAAAAATTTATATTGTAAAGTCTTCTTGTTTGGTGGCCAAATATTGACAGATCTTCCTGAAATGAGATAATTTCAAACAGACCCTCCATCACCATGGCATGCAGCTGTAACTACAGACAGAGCTAGCTAACTCAGCAACTCTAATAGGCACCCAAACTGTAAACCAACCGCACAGAAGACATGTTGTATATGGATAAGATATGTTATCGTGGCTTGTCTAGGGTGTCAGAGGTTTGAATCCGGCCTACTGGCCCACTGACACAACCTCTCTGTATCTTTCCCCACTGTCATCCTCTATCTCTATCTATTCAGTCAAATCAGAAAATACATTAAAAATAGGATGTTGCAGGCACAGTGCATCCTAGGTGTTGTTTGAGCTTCGAAGAGGTGAAAACTAGTCATGTGGAGTCATTGTCAGAATTTTGTCCTTTCTCTGAACAGAATGCTGATTGTCACTTGTCAGTGTTTTTTAATGACAACATTTCCACCTTCCACTAGTTATTTTCCTCTCTTGTCTTCCTCCCTCACTAGAGCAATGTGGCATGTTCTCACTTCTTCCTCTCCCGGGTTACATTGCCTCATATGTGACAAGTCATTCTCTGTATCCACCGAGCTGTCAATCATACATTCAGGCTGCATCCCAAATAACACACTGTTCCCAATATAGTGCACTACTTTTGACCAGGCTATGATCAGTAGTGCCCTATATAGGGAAAAGGGTGCCATTTGGACCCACACACTCAATCCATAATTCAACGCTGTGTTTTTTTCCATCTATCACATAGGAAGAAGGCAATGATAAGGGGGCTGCAGTACGTTGCCATGGCCAAACACGGTGTGGATTTAGAGTTTCAGGCATTAAGCTGCACAGGTATGTACATATTAATATACTCATTACCTTGCCTTTGGGGGGCAAGTGGGAGGTAGCGGGGGTATGTGACCTGTATGTACAGAGGACACTGGAGGAACTAGAGAGCCCAGAAAAACCTCCAGACATTGGTCTGCATTCTAAATGGCACCCTGTTCCCTATGTAGTGCACTACTTTTGACCAGGGCAATAGGTCAAAAACGAGTGCTCTATGTAGGGAATAGGGTGCCTTTTGGGATGGCTTTTCACTATGAACTGGGATCAGTCTAATGGTGTGAGTCTGTTTTCTTTCCTTGTAAATGTTTTCCCTTGCCCATTTGCCATGGACTCTCTTTTTATGGATAACAGCATCTCAGCATCTCAACATCTCAGCATCTCAACACCTCCCACCCACCACTCCTCTCCCCCAGGAACACCCAAAATACACAACAACCCGTTTTAATCATGTTCCATGTTATTGATTCTCACCGCCGACGGAGAGCGACAGCCTTATTAATCATATTCTGTCCTCACCGAGAAAGGGGCGGGTGAAAGCGACTTTGGGAAACATATTGTCGCTTGTTTATGCACTAAATTAATTTCTCTCACAACCACGTCTTGTTTCAGAATTAGATGAAATCCGCCCCAGGTTAAGGAATATTCATGGTTTGCGTGTTAATCCTTGTTTTACTCCTCAGTGTATTTCTGTAACGGTTGGTAGCAACAGGCCAGATCCAGATATGGTGATGAACACACTCTATGCAACATTGGTTTAACACAAAATTTGTTAGGAGAAAAGAGGAGAATTTAGCAAAATATAGTAAAGAAGAGAATAGAATAAATCAGTACAGAATAGAATTTGATAGAATAGAAAAGAAGAGGACAGAGTATAATAGGATAGAATAGGATATAATAGTATAGAATATGATCAAATAGAATAGGATATAATAGAATATGATAAAATAGAATAGGATATAATAGAATGGGATAAAATAGAATAGAATATAATTGAATAGAATAGGATAGAATAGAATATGATAGAATAGGAACAGAATAGAACAGGAACGGAATAGAAAAGGATAGAATAGAACAGAATATGATAGAATAGAACAGGATAAAAATCATCAAATCAAATTTTATTTGTCACATACACATGGTTAGCAGATGTTAATGCGAGTGTAGCGAAATGCTTGTGCTTCCAGTTCCGACAATGCAGTAATAACCAAGTAATCTAATTAACAATTCCAAAACTAATTTCTTATACACAGTGTAAGGGGATAAAGAATATGTACATAAAGATATGAATGAGTGATGGTGCAGAGCAGCATAGGCAAGATACAGTAGATGGTATCGAGTACAGTATATACATATGAGATGAGTATGTAAACAAAGTGGCATAGTTAAAAGTGGCTAGTGATACATGTATTACATAAGGATGCAGTAGATGATAGAGTACAGTATATACGTATACATATGAGATGAATAATGTAGGGTATGTAAACATTATATTGGGTAGCATTGTTTAAAGTGGCTAGTGATATATTTTACATCCTTTCCCATCAATTCCCATTATTAAAGTGGCTGGAGTTGAGTCAGTGTGTTGGCAGCAGCCACTCAATGTTAGTGGTTGCTGTTTAACAGTCTGATGGCCTTGAGATAGAAACTGTTTTCAGTCTTTCGGTCCCAGCTTTGATGCACCTGTACTGACCTCGCCTTCTGGATGATAGCGGGTGAACAGGCAGTGGCTCGGGTGGGTGTTGTCCTTGATGATCTTTATGGCCTTCCTGTAACATCGGGTGGTGTAGGTGTCCTGGAGGGCAGGTAGTTTGCCCCCGGTGATGCTTTGTACAGACCTCACTACCCTCTGGAGAGCCTTACGGTTGTGGGCGGAGCAGTTGCCGTACCAGGCGGTGGTACAGCCCGCCAGGATGCTCTCGATTGTGCATCTGTAGACGTTTGTGAGTGCTTTTGGTGACAAGCCGAATAGGAACAGAATAGAACAGGAACAGAATAGAATATGATATAATTGAATATAATAGAATATGATAGAATAGAATAGGAGCAGAAGAGAACAGAAACAGAATAGAATAGAACAAAATAGAATAGTATACAAGAAAATACAATGACTTTATCTTCCTTCTTAGAGTGGATGGTTGTCACATGTTTTCAAACAAAGAAACAGCACAACAATAGCCATTGTTGTGGTACAAATTAACTTGGAATGTATTATGTGGTTAGCCTTCCAGCATTTGTAGATTATGTACAAATATAGATCCTATTTAAATGCATTTCTGCAGTGTTCAGTATAGTTTTCAATGTAATTGTGCATTTAAAGTCATTAGCAGTGCCAGTGTTTCTTTTTGATAGGTATGAAATGTATTTTTCAGCAATATGCTT
>NW_027008637.1:0-83473 GCF_036934945.1 Oncorhynchus masou masou
AGTCTACTGGTAGTCTGCTGGTAGTCTACTGGTAGTCTACTGGTAGTCTATTGAGTCTACTGGTAGTCTACTGGTAGTCTACTGGTAGTCTAGTGAGTCTACTGGTAGTCTACTGGTAGTCTACTGGTAGTCTACTGGTGAGTCTACTGGTGAGTCTACTGGTAGTCTACTGGTAGTCTACTGGGAGTCTACTGGTGAGTCTACTGGTAGTCTACTGGTAGTCTACTGGTAGTCTAGTGAGTCTACTGGTGAGTCTACTGGTGAGTTTACTGGTAGTCTACTGGTAGTCTACTGGTGAGTCTACTGGTAGTCTACTGGTAGTCTACTGGTAGTCCCATGAGACCATGTTGACAGATAAGAGAACAAGAGAAATAGTATGAAACTAAAGAGACCCGACCCTCACATTGCAACACAGAAACACAATAAAGAGAAAAATAGTATAAGTTGTGGAGGCTTAAAACTAAAGAGCCCCAACCCTCACATTGCAACACATAAACACAATAAAGAGAGAAATAGTATATGTTGTGGAGGCTTGAAACTAAAAGACCCGACCCTCACATTGCAACACAGAAACACAATAAAGGTTATGTCAGTCAAAGTAAATGATGTTTATAACGCGAATGCTTTATCAGAGGCAACACCAGGTGTGATCTATAATGAATTCCTTAAGTGTGATCCCATTAACCCCTCCTCTGGATTAAATTAAACTGAAGAGGAAAAGATTAATTAAAGATAATTTTAGCACATGGTTAAGACCACCGTGATTTATTTATGCATTATTTTTTGAGTGATTGGAGACTTCTTTCACCATGGAGTCCTTTAACCTTTTCACGTCTCTTAGAGACCTGCACTCGCAGATTCTGAAGAAATGAGTGTGTTTCCCCACCTGGTGTAGAGGGCCCATGTTTTCTGTCATTTAGTGAGTTAGTTGTTTTACCAGCCAGAAACACTTGTAAATAAGTATTTGAATGAATGCTTTGAAGTGGTATCCTCTGGGCTCCAATGCATCTTGCTTGATGAATGTTTGTTTTTTTCAATTTAATTCAATTCAATTCGACATACACTTGGAATGTCCTTTAGGCGAACAACACACTTCCATTCCTGTAAAGGAATCCTGTCTTTGTTCCCATTCTGCTGATGCTGCATGCTGATCTAACTCATCAGGGATCCACAGCAAGACTGTTTGATTATGTGTCAAGTCATTTTATGTGGTGTGTTTAAGAATCTGAGCATGCATAAAAGATATGAAGCAAAGCCTATCCAATCTCCTCTGTCCAATATCCAAGCAGAGAGAGTGAGAGGGGAGAGGAGATGGTGGGAGAAGTGAGGAGGGGAGAGGAAATGAGTGAGGACTGGGGAGGTGAGGAGAGAGAGATGAGGGGAGAGGAGAGGGAGAGTAGAATCACTAAAGACTTAAAATGGTCCTAACAAACTTGCACAGTCGAGAAGAAGGCTCGACAGACGCCTCTTCCCCCTCAGAAGGTTGAAAAAAGTTTGTCATAGGCCCTCATTTCCTCAAAAGTTCTACAGCTGTACCATTAGAGAGCATCTTGACTGGCTGCATCACTTCCCTGTATTGCAGAAGCACCAGACTCCATTGCATGGCGTAACAGAAGGTGATGTGAACAGCCCTATATATATACCTTCTGTAACCTTCTGTTACGCCATGCAATGGAGTCTGGTGCTTCTGCAATACCAGGAAGTGATATATATATTATATATATATATATAATATATATAATATATATATAATATATTATATATAATATATATCAGGCAGTGTGGTACGAAGGACCGCAAAATCAGCCACCTGATATAGAGGGCCTATGCTGAACTTTTTCAACCTCCTGAGGGAAAAGGTGCTGTCACGCCTTCTTCACAGCTGTGCGTATGTGTGTGGACCATCTTAAGTCCATTGGGACCCCAAGGAACCTGAAGCTCCTGACGCTCTCCACTGCAGTCCCATTGATGTGGATGGTGACAAGCTAGGAGGGGACAATGATGTTGAACTCTGAGCTGTCGTCAGTGAACAGTATTCTCACGTAGGTATCTCTCTTATCTAGGTGGGTGAAGGCAGTGTGGAGTGCAATTGAAATTACGCGTTTATAACCAGCCTCTTTAATAAGAACCTCATGATTACAGATGAGTGCTAAAGGGCGGTGGTCAGTGTGGCATGACGCCTTAGAGTTCTTAGGAACAGGAATGATGGTGGTCATTTTGAAATGTGGGGATTACAGACTGGGATTGAAAATGACTGTGCATATGCCTACCAGCTGTTCTGTTGCTCTGAGAATTCGCATACCGTCTGGCCCAGCAGCTCATCGAGTGTTGACCTGATTAAAGACCTTCTCAGGTCGGCCTCAGTGAGCGAGATCACCCAGTCCTCTGGTTTGGTGGGGGTGGCAAGGTACGGTGTTGTTATCGTCTGTAATGGTTTTCTTCCTGGGAAGGAGAGGTGGACCAAAACGCAGCGTGGTTAGGGTTAAACATCTTTAATAAAGACGAATACCGGAAAACACTACAACTATACAAAACAATAAAATGAAAACCTAACCAGTCCTGTGTGGTGAAACAGACACAGAAACAATCACCCACAAATCCCAACACAAAACAGGCTGCCTAAATATGGTTCCCAATCAGAGACAATGACTAACACCTGCCTCTGATTGAGAACCATATCAGGCCAAAACACAGAAACAGACAAACAAGACATGCAACATAGAATGACCACACAGATCACACCCTGACCAAACAAAACATAGAAACATACAAAGCAAACTATGGTCAGGGGTGTGACATCGTCAAAGTGTGCATGACATGCCTTGAGTTGGTCAGGTAGAGAGGCATCGTTGAGCAGATCACGGCTGGGTCTTTCTTTGTAATGCATAATGGTCTGTAGCGTCGGAGCTTGTGCGATACCACTTTAATCTTAAATTGACCTTTTGCATAGAGGTAGCCGTAACGGGACTTCTGGCACTTGTTCCTTTCCTCGGCGGTAGCATCAGGGTTGTCTGGGATAGCCTCTGTGTGGTAGCCCTGTCTCTTTAGTTTAGCACCAATCTCTGTGTTGTCCGGGGCTTTTGATTGGGGAAGCAGCGAACCCTCACTGCGGGATGCGTTTCTTATGAAGCCGATGACAGAGGCGTTGTTTTTCTCAACGGCATCTCGGTATATTATTCTATCAGTGCTAGCAAAGCAGTAATATAATCTCTGATTCTGATGACCATATCTCAATTGAGCGAGTTACGGGTACTTCCTCTTTGAGTTTCTGTTGTAAACAGGAAGCAGGTGTACGGAGTTATGATCTGATTTTCCCGAATGGAGGGCGAGGGAGGGCCTTTTATGCTTACTTGTAGGTAGAATGATAGTTGTCTAGGACTTTATCACCCTAGTGGCGTTGGAGATGTGTTGATGGAAGCATCATGTGTCTTAATGACACAAATTTAAAATCGCCAGCGATGAGGAAGGAAGCCTCTGGTTGTAAAAGCCTGCTTGCCTCGGGCAGTTTGTGAAGTGCCAGCTTGTTATATTACTTGTCCATAGGTGGAACGTATACAACAGTAAAGATAACAGCTGAAAACTCCATAGGGAGGAAGACGGGTGACATATGACTATCGGGTATTCTAAGATGGTTGGACAATGGTTCGGGAATACCACTGTGCTAGAGTCAAAACACCACTTGTTGTTGATTTAAGAGGCAAACTGCTCCCCCTCTCGATTTCCCTGACTCTACTGCCCTGTCCACACTTTGAATGGAGAATCCATCGAGTTGGACAGCCATGGGGGGATATGTTGTCTGAAAACAAATCTACAAACGGAGGTCATTCATCTTATTGTCAAGTGACTGTAGAATGGAGGAAGAGGTGGCCGGTTTTCCTTTCACCTTGATCCCACCAGATTCCCCCTTTGCTGCCTCTATAACGCCAGCATTTCCTCTTGGGGTACCACAAAAATTGGGTCAAAATTGCAGAAAGAGACCAAGGCAGATGGTTCGAAGTTGAATTGAGGGTATAAACTGCTTATCTGACATTCAAAAGGTGTTGTCAGTTAAAAGAAATGATAGCGGATACATTTTGTGAAAACAAAGTTTTAAAAAACACCAAAAGAATCACACTAAAAAAATTGCAGTTTTATTCAGAGCTCAATCTTTTAAATCATAGACTATTTTTTCAGTCTGTCTGCTGTTGGGAAATTAGCTTGTGTAAAGGATTCACACTGCTTGCTTAGTGAGTACCACGTCCTTCGATTTGTCACATACCTCCAACCCCGGATCTCCGCTTCGCAAACCAAAGTGAATTGACCGTCCTCCTTCAAGCACTCTACTGGTTACCCCACTTAAAAGAGCGGCGCACAAGTGGACACTTAAGGCTGAAGAAGAAAATTCTCCAAGTTTTTCTCCATGAAGAAAATTCTCCATGTGTTTCTCCATGAAGAAAATTCTCCAAGTGTTTCTCCAGGAAGAAAATTCTCCAAGTGTTTCTCCAGGAAGAAACTTCTCCATGTGTTTCTCCATGAAGAAAATTCTCCAAGTGTTTCTCCAGGAAGAAAATTTCCAAGTGTTTCTCCACAGAAGAAAATTCTCCAAGTGTTTCTCCAGGAAGAAAATTCTCCATGTATCAGGAATCAAGGTAAGACCCAACTGCAGACTGTGTGAAGTAACAATATTTATTGTGACAAAAGCGGCAGACAAACAAAAGGTCAAGGCAGGCAGGGGTCAGGGACAGGAAGAGTGGTCATGTGGGCGGGTACAGGGTCAGGACAGGCAAGGGTTAAAAACAAGGAGGACGAGAAAAAGAAAGAGGAGACAAACAGGAGTGGAGACAAAACATTGGTTGACTTGAACAAACAAGATGAACTGGCAGAAAACACTGGTGTAAATACCCAGAGGATAAGTGGGGGAAGATGGGCGACACCTGGAGGGGGTGTAGACAAGCACAAGGACAGGTGATAGAGATCAGGGAATGACACCATGTGTTTCTTCAGGATAACATTTCTCCACATGTTTCTCCACAAATAAATGTCTCTATGTGCCACACTTGGTTTATGATATTATTGAACCTGCTGCCCTCATCATCGTGACTGAGACCATGTAGCTTTAAAGCTATGCCCTCATCATCATGACTGAGACCATGTAGCTCTTAAAGCTATGCCCTCATCATCGTGAGTGAGACCATGCAGCTCTTAACTTCTTTGATATAGGGGGCGCCCTTGTAATTTTTGGATAAAAAAAACTTTCCCGTTTTAAACAAGATATTTTGTCACGAAAAGATGCTCGACTATGCATATAATTGACAGCTTTGGAAAGAAAACACTAGATATTGTCTGTGAGTGCCACAGAACTAATGCTATGCGAAACCAAGATGAATTTCATACAGGAAATGCCCAGATTTTGAATGCGCTGTGTTCCAATGTCTCCTTATATGGCTGTGAATGCGCCAGGAATGAGCCTACACTTTCTGTCGTTTCCCCAAGGTGTCTGCAGCATTGTGACGTATTTGTAGGCATATCATTGGAATATTGACCATAAGAGACTACATTTACCAGGTGCTTGGTGTCCTCCGTCGAAATTATTGCGCAATCTCCAGCTGCGTCCACTTTCCCATTTGGTTCAGAGGAGAAAGGCAACTGCCACGAATGATTTATCATCAATAGGGATATGTGAAAAACACCTTGAGGATTGATTCTAAACATCGTTTGCCATGTTTCTGTCGATATTATGGAGTTAATTTGGAAAAAGTTCAGCATTGTAATGACTGAATTTTTCGTTTTGTTTTTCTTAGCCAAACGTGATGAACAAAACGGAGCAATTTCTCCGACACAAATAATCTTTTTGGAAAACTGAACATTTGCTATCTAACTGAGAGTGAAAACATCCGAGGTTCTTCAAAGTTAAATGATTTTATTTGAATGCTTTTCTTGTTTTTTGAAAATGTTGCCTGCTGAATGCTAGGCTTAATGCTATGCTAGATATCAATACTCTTACACAAATGCTTGTGTAGCTATGGTTGAAAAGCATATTTTGAAAATCTGAGATGATAGTGTTGTTAACAAAAGGCTAAGCTTGTGAGGCAATATGTTTATTTAATTTCATTTGCGATTTTCATGAATAGTTAACGTTACGTTATGCTAATGAGCTTGAGGCTATGGGATTACGCTCCCGGATACGGGATTGCTCGACGCTAGAGGTTAAAGCTATGCCCTCATCATCGGAGTGAGACCCTGCAGCTCTTAAAGCTATGCCCTGATCATCGTGAGTGAGACCCTGTAGCTCTTAAAGCTATGCCCTCATCATCGTGAGTGAGACCCTGCAGCTCTTAAAGCTATGCCCTCATCATCGTGAGTGAGACCCTGTAGCTCTTAAAGCTATGCCTCATCATCGTGATTGAGACCCTGCAGCTCTTAAAGCCATGCCCTCATCATCGTGAGTGAGACCCTGTAGCTCTTAAAGCCATGCCCTCATCATCGTGAGTGAGACCCTGTAGCTCTTAAAGCTATGCCCTCATTGATTGATCTTAGGTTACACCTGCATCTGTGTACGGGACTGCAGCATCACGCCCATGGCTGGTGAACAGGTCTGAAATGCCTGGATGGCTGAATATAAATCACAGGTGTTCGTTCTGTCTCCTCCCCTTACACAGAGAGGGGGAGGGTCTGAGGTTTGTTTTGTTATATCACAGGAATGACAAGGATAATGTCTGACTGTTTATAAAGCATCAGGCCTGGTAATGCTGCAGGGTGTTGCAGGTAATACCTAGAAACCAGTATTCTAAAACACCTAGAACACATTACCCTAGAACATCTAGAACATCTAATACACCTAAAAAAACTAAAACACTTGATCCCAGTATTCTAGAACACCTAGAATTCCTAGAACACCTAGAACACATAGAACACCTTAAACACCTAAAACACTTATAACACAGTATTCTAGAACACATAGAACACCTAGAAAACCTAGAACACCTAGCATACCTAGAACACCTAGAACACATAGAACCCAGGAGTCTAGAACACCTAAAACACCTAAAACACTTAGAAGCAAGTATTCTAGAACACATAGAACACCTAGAACACCTAGAAAACCTAGAACACTTAGAAATCAGTATTCTAGAACACCTAGAACACCTAAAACACATATATCCCAAGAACCAAGAACCAACCAGATGATGAGAAATACACTGAGATTGGAACCTCTCTGAGATGGAGGTGGGGACTGGAACTCTCTGAGATGGAGGTGTGGACTGGAACCTCTCTGAGATGGAGGTGGGGACTGGAACTCTCTGAGATGGAGGTGTGGACTGGAACCTCTCTGAGATGGAGGTGGGGACTGGAACCTTTCTGAGGTGGAGGTGGGGTTTGGAACCTATCTGAGATGGAGGTGGGGACTGGAACTGCTCTGAGATGGAGGTTGGGACTGGAACCTATCTGAGATGGAGGTGGGGACTGGAACCTCTGAGATGGAGGTGGAGACTGGAACCTTTCTGAGGTGGAGATTGGGACTGGAACCTTTCTGAGGTGGAGGTGGGGTTTGGAACCTATGAGATGGAGGTGGGGACTGGAACCTTTCTGAGGTGGAGGTGGGGTTTGGAACCTCTCTGAGATGGAGGTGGAGACTGGAACCTTTCTGAGGTGGAGGTGGGGTTTGGAACCTCTCTGAGATGGAGGTGGGGACTGGAACCTTTCTGAGGTGGATGTGGGGTTTGGAACCTATCTGAGATGGAGGTGGGGACTGGAACCTCTGAGATGGAGGTGGGGACTGGAACCTATCTGAGATGGAGGTTGGGACTGGAACCTCTGAGATGGAGGTGGAGACTGGAACCTTTCTGAGGTGGAGGTGGGGACTGGAACCTCTGAGATGGAGGTGGGGACAGGGGACTGAGAGGAGAGCAGAGAGAAAACTCATACACAATTAAGGACTACTCCCCAACACCATTAAGGACAGAGCACTGATCATTAGGACTACTCCCCAACACCATTAAGGACAGAGCACTGCTCATTAGGACTACTCCCCAACACCATTAAGGACAGAGCGCTGATCATTAGGACTACTCCCCAACACCATTAAGGACAGAGCACTGCTCATTAGGACTACTCCCCAACACCATTAAGGACAGAACACTGCTCATTAGGACTACTCCCCAACACCATTAAGGACAGAGCACTGCTCATTAGGACTACTCCCCAACACCATTAAGGACAGAGCACTGATCATTAGGACTACTCCCCAACACCATTAAGGACAGAGCACTGCTCATTAGGACTACTCCCCAACACCATTAAGGACAAAGCACTGCTCATTAGGACTACTCCCCAACACCATTAAGGACAGAGCACTGATCATTAGGACTACTCCCCAACACCATTAAGGACAGAGCACTGCTCATTAGGACTACTCCCCAACACCATTAAGGACAGAGCACTGATCATTAGGACTACTCCCCAACACCATTAAGGACAGAGCACTGATCATTAGGACTACTCCCCAACACCATTAAGGACAGAACACTGATCATTAGGACTACTCCCCAACACCATTAAGGACAGAGCACTGCTCATTAGGACTACTCCCCAACACCATTAAGGACAGAACACTGATCATTAGGACTACTCCCCAACACCATTAAGGACAGAGCACTGCTCATTTGGACTACTCCCCAACACCATTAAGGACAGAGCACTGATCATTAGGGCTACTCCCCAACACCATTAAGGACAGAACACTGATCATTAGGACTACTCCCCAACACCATTAAGGACAGAGCACTGCTCATTAGGACTACTCCCCAACACCATTAAGGACAGAACACTGATCATTAGGACTACTCCCCAACACCATTAAGGAGAGAGCACTGCTCATTAGGACTACTCCCCAACACCATTAAGGACAGAGCACTGCTCATTAGGACTTCTCCCCAACACCATTAAGGACAGAGCACTGCTCATTAGGACTCCTCCCCAACACCATTAAGGACAGAACACTGCTCATTAGGACTACTCCCCAACACCATTAAGGACAGAACACTGCTCATTAGGACTACTCCCCAACACCATTAAGGACAGAACACTGCTCATTAGGACTACTCCCCAACATCATTAAGGACAGAACACTGCTCATTAGGACTACTCCCCAACACCATTAAGGACAGAGCACTGCTCATTAGGACTACTCCCCAACACCATTAAGGACAGAACACTGCTCATTAGGACTACTCCCCAACACCATTAAGGACAGAGCACTGATCATTAGGACTACTCCCCAACACCATTAAGGACAGAGCACTGCTCATTAGGACTACTCCCCAACACCATTAAGGACAGAACACTGCTCATTAGGACTACTCCCCAACACCATTAAGGACAGAGCACTGCTCATTAGGACTACTCCCCAACACCATTAAGGACAGAACACTGCTCATTAGGACTACTCCCCAACACCATTAAGGACAGAGCACTGATCATTAGGACTACTACCCAACACCATTAAGGACAGAGCACTGCTCATTAGGACTACTCCCCAACACCATTAAGGACAGAACACTGCTCATTAGGACTACTCCCCAACACCATTAAGGACAGAACACTGCTCATTAGGACTACTCCCCAACACCATTAAGGACAGAGCACTGCTCATTAGGACTACTCCACAACACCATTAAGGAGAGAACACTGCTCATTAGGACTACTCCCCAACACCATTAAGGACAGAGCACTGCTCATTAGGACTACTCCCCAACACCATTAAGGACAGAGCACTGCTCATTAGGACTACTCCCCAACACCATTAAGGACAGAACACTGCTCATTAGGACTACTCCCCAACACCATTAAGGACAGAGCACTGCTCATTAGGACTACTCCCCAACACCATTAAGGACAGAACACTGCTCATTAGGACTACTCCCCAACACCATTAAGGACAGAACACTGATCATTAGGACTACTCCCCAACACCATTAAGGACAGAACACTGCTCATTAGGACTACTCCCCAACACCATTAAGGACAGAACACTGATCATTAGGACTACTCCCCAACACCATTAAGGACAGAGCACTGCTCATTTGGACTACTCCCCAACACTGATCATTAGGACTACTCCCAACACCATTAAGGACAGAACACTGATCATTAGGACTACTCCCCAACACCATTAAGGACAGAACACTGATCATTAGGACTACTCCCCAACACCATTAAGGACAGAACACTGCTCATTAGGACTACTCCCCAACACCATTAAGGACAGAACACTGATCATTAGGACTACTCCCCAACACCATTAAGGACAGAACACTGCTCATTAGGACTACTCCCCAACACCATTAAGGACAGAACACTGCTCATTAGGACTACTCCCCAACACCATTAAGGACAGAACACTGATCATTAGGACTACTCCCCAACACCATTAAGGACAGAGCACTGCTCATTAGGACTACTCCCCAACACCATTAAGGACAGAACACTGATCATTAGGACTACTCCCCAACACCATTAAGGACAGAACACTGCTCATTAGGACTACTCCCCAACACCATTAAGGACAGAGCACTGCTCATTAGGACTACTCCCCAACACCATTAAGGACAGAACACTGATCATTAGGACTACTCCCCAACACCATTAAGGACAGAGCACTGCTCATTAGGACTACTCCCCAACACCATTAAGGACAGAACACTGCTCATTAGGACTACTCCCCAACACCATTAAGGACAGAACACTGATCATTAGGACTACTCCCCAACACCATTAAGGACAGAGCACTGCTCATTAGGGCTACTCCCCAACACCATTAAGGACAGAGCACTGCTCATTAGGACTACTCCCCAACACCATTAAGGACAGAACACTGCTCATTAGGACTACTCCCCAACACCATTAAGGACAGAGCACTGATCATTAGGACTACTCCCCGACACCATTAAGGACAGAGCACTGATCATTAGGACTACTCCCCAACACCATTAAGGACAGAGCACTGATCATTAGGACTACTCCCTAACACCATTAAGGACAGAACACTGATCATTACGACTACTCCCCAACACCATTAAGGACAGAGCACTGATCATTAGGACTACTCCCCGACACCATTAAGGACAGAACACTGATCATTAGGACTACTCCCCAACACCATTAAGGACAGAGCACTGATCATTAGGACTACTCCCCGACACCATTAAGGACAGAACACTGATCATTAGGACTACTCCCCAACACCATTAAGGACAG
Source organism: Oncorhynchus masou masou (assembly GCF_036934945.1). Taxonomy (NCBI): domain Eukaryota; kingdom Metazoa; phylum Chordata; class Actinopteri; order Salmoniformes; family Salmonidae; genus Oncorhynchus; species Oncorhynchus masou. The sequence continues at coordinate 11,236 of NW_027008637.1, forward strand.
AACACTGCTCATTAGGACTACTCCCCAACACCATTAAGGACAGAACACTGATCATTAGGACTACTCCCCAACACCATTAAGGACAGAGCACTGCTCATTTGGACTACTCCCCAACACTGATCATTAGGACTACTCCCCAACACCATTAAGGACAGAACACTGATCATTAGGACTACTCCCCAACACCATTAAGGACAGAACACTGCTCATTAGGACTACTCCCCAACACCATTAAGGACAGAACACTGATCATTAGGACTACTCCCCAACACCATTAAGGACAGAGCACTGCTCATTTGGACTACTCCCCAACACTGATCATTAGGACTACTCCCCAACACCATTAAGGACAGAACACTGATCATTAGGACTACTCCCCAACACCATTAAGGACAGAGCACTGATCATTAGGACTACTCCCCAACACCATTAAGGACAGAGCACTGATCATTAGGACTACTCCCCAACACCATTAAGGACAGAGCACTGATCATTAGGACTACTCCCCAACACCATTAAGGACAGAGCACTGATCATTAGGACTACTCCCCAACACCATTAAGGACAGAGCACTGATCATTAGGACTACTCCCCAACACCATTAAGGACAGAACACTGATCATTAGGACTACTCCCCAACACCATTAAGGACAGAGCACTGATCATTAGGACTACTCCACAACACCATTAAGGACAGAGCACTGATCATTAGGACTACTCCCAACACCATTAAGGACAGAGCACTGCTCATTAGGACTACTCCCCAACACCATTAAGGACAAAGCACTGCTCATTAGGACTACTCCCCAACACCATTAAGGACAGAGCACTGATCATTAGGACTACTCCCCAACACCATTAAGGACAGAGCACTGCTCATTAGGACTACTCCCAACACCATTAAGGACAGAACACTGCTCATTAGGACTACTCCCCAACACCATTAAGGACAGAACACTGCTCATTAGGACTACTCCCCAACACCATTAAGGACAGAACACTGCTCATTAGGACTACTCCCCAACACCATTAAGGACAGAGCACTGATCATTAGGACTACTCCCCAACACCATTAAGGACAGAACACTGATCATTAGGACTACTCCCCAACACCATTAAGGACAGAACACTGCTCATTAGGACTACTCCCCAACACCATTAAGGACAGAACACTGATCATTAGGACTACTCCCCAACACCATTAAGGACAGAACACTGCTCATTAGGACTACTCCCCAACACCATTAAGGACAGAACACTGCTCATTAGGACTACTCCCCAACACCATTAAGGACAGAACACTGATCATTAGGACTACTCCCCAACACCATTAAGGACAGAACACTGCTCATTAGGACTACTCCCCAACACCATTAAGGACAGAAGACTGATCATTAGGACTACTCCCCAACACCATTAAGGACAGAACACTGCTCATTAGGACTACTCCCCAACACCATTAAGGACAGAACACTGCTCATTAGGACTACTCCCCAACACCATTAAGGACAGAGCACTGCTCATTAGGACTACTCCCCAACACCATTAAGGACAGAACACTGATCATTAGGACTACTCCCCAACACCATTAAGGACAGAACACTGCTCATTAGGACTACTCCCCAACACCATTAAGGACAGAACACTGATCATTAGGACTACTCCCCAACACCATTAAGGACAGAGCACTGCTCATTAGGACTACTCCCCAACACCATTAAGGACAGAACACTGATCATTAGGACTACTCCCCAACACCATTAAGGACAGAACACTGCTCATTAGGACTACTCCCCAACACCATTAAGGACAGAGCACTGCTCATTAGGACTACTCCCCAACACCATTAAGGACAGAACACTGATCATTAGGACTACTCCCCAACACCATTAAGGACAGAGCACTGCTCATTAGGACTACTCCCCAACACCATTAAGGACAGAACACTGCTCATTAGGACTACTCCCCAACACCATTAAGGACAGAACACTGATCATTAGGACTACTCCCCAACACCATTAAGGACAGAGCACTGCTCATTAGGACTACTCCCCAACACCATTAAGGACAGAGCACTGCTCATTAGGACTACTCCCCAACACCATTAAGGACAGAACACTGCTCATTAGGACTACTCCCCAACACCATTAAGGACAGAACACTGCTCATTAGGACTACTCCCCAACACCATTAAGGACAGAGCACTGCTCATTAGGACTACTCCCCGACATCATTAAGGACAGAACACTGCTCATTAGGACTACTCCCCAACACCATTAAGGACAGAGCACTGCTCATTAGGACTACTCCCCAACACCATTAAGGACAGAACACTGCTCATTAGGACTACTCCCCAACACCATTAAGGACAGAGCACTGATCATTAGGACTACTCCCCAACACCATTAAGGACAGAGCACTGCTCATTAGGACTACTCCCCAACACCATTAAGGACAGAACACTGCTCATTAGGACTACTCCCCAACACCATTAAGGACAGAGCACTGCTCATTAGGACTACTCCCCAACACCATTAAGGACAGAACACTGCTCATTAGGACTACTCCCCAACACCATTAAGGACAGAGCACTGATCATTAGGACTACTACCCAACACCATTAAGGACAGAGCACTGCTCATTAGGACTACTCCCCAACACCATTAAGGACAGAACACTGCTCATTAGGACTACTCCCCAACACCATTAAGGACAGAACACTGCTCATTAGGACTATTCCCCAACACCATTAAGGACAGAGCACTGCTCATTAGGACTACTCCACAACACCATTAAGGAGAGAACACTGCTCATTAGGACTACTCCCCAACACCATTAAGGACAGAGCACTGCTCATTAGGACTACTCCCCAACACCATTAAGGACAGAGCACTGCTCATTAGGACTACTCCCCAACACCATTAAGGACAGAACACTGCTCATTAGGACTACTCCCCAACACCATTAAGGACAGAGCACTGCTCATTAGGACTACTCCCCAACACCATTAAGGACAGAACACTTCTCATTAGGACTACTCCCCAACACCATTAAGGACAGAGCACTGATCATTAGGACTACTCCCCAACACCATTAAGGACAGAACACTGATCATTAGGACTACTCCCCAACACCATTAAGGACAGAACACTGCTCATTAGGACTACTCCCCAACACCATTAAGGACAGAACACTGCTCATTAGGACTACTCCCCAACACCATTAAGGACAGAACACTGCTCATTAGGACTACTCCCCAACACCATTAAGGACAGAGCACTGCTCATTAGGACTACTCCCAACACCATTAAGGACAGAACACTGCTCATTAGGACTACTCCCCAACACCATTAAGGACAGAACACTGCTCATTAGGACTACTCCCCAACACCATTAAGGACAGAGCACTGCTCATTAGGACTACTCCCCAACATCATTAAGGACAGAACACTGCTCATTAGGACTACTCCCCAACACCATTAAGGACAGAGCACTGCTCATTAGGACTACTCCCCAACACCATTAAGGACAGAACACTGCTCATTAGGACTACTCCCCAACACCATTAAGGACAGAGCACTGATCATTAGGACTACTCCCCAACACCATTAAGGACAGAGCACTGCTCATTAGGACTACTCCCCAACACCATTAAGGACAGAACACTGCTCATTAGGACTACTCCCCAACACCATTAAGGACAGAGCACTGCTCATTAGGACTACTCCCCAACACCATTAAGGACAGAACACTGCTCATTAGGACTACTCCCCAACACCATTAAGGACAGAGCACTGATCATTAGGACTACTACCCAACACCATTAAGGACAGAGCACTGCTCATTAGGACTACTCCCCAACACCATTAAGGACAGAACACTGCTCATTAGGACTACTCCCCAACACCATTAAGGACAGAACACTGCTCATTAGGACTATTCCCCAACACCATTAAGGACAGAGCACTGCTCATTAGGACTACTCCACAACACCATTAAGGAGAGAACACTGCTCATTAGGACTACTCCCCAACACCATTAAGGACAGAGCACTGCTCATTAGGACTACTCCCCAACACCATTAAGGACAGAGCACTGCTCATTAGGACTACTCCCCAACACCATTAAGGACAGAACACTGCTCATTAGGACTACTCCCCAACACCATTAAGGACAGAGCACTGCTCATTAGGACTACTCCCCAACACCATTAAGGACAGAACACTTCTCATTAGGACTACTCCCCAACACCATTAAGGACAGAGCACTGATCATTAGGACTACTCCCCAACACCATTAAGGACAGAACACTGATCATTAGGACTACTCCCCAACACCATTAAGGACAGAACACTGCTCATTAGGACTACTCCCCAACACCATTAAGGACAGAACACTGCTCATTAGGACTACTCCCCAACACCATTAAGGACAGAACACTGCTCATTAGGACTACTCCCCAACACCATTAAGGACAGAGCACTGCTCATTAGGACTACTCCCCAACACCATTAAGGACAGAACACTGCTCATTAGGACTACTCCCCAACACCATTAAGGACAGAGCACTGATCATTAGGACTACTACCCAACACCATTAAGGACAGAGCACTGCTCATTAGGACTACTCCCCAACACCATTAAGGACAGAACACTGCTCATTAGGACTACTCCCCAACACCATTAAGGACAGAACACTGCTCATTAGGACTATTCCCCAACACCATTAAGGACAGAGCACTGCTCATTAGGACTACTCCACAACACCATTAAGGAGAGAACACTGCTCATTAGGACTACTCCCCAACACCATTAAGGACAGAGCACTGCTCATTAGGACTACTCCCCAACACCATTAAGGACAGAGCACTGCTCATTAGGACTACTCCCCAACACCATTAAGGACAGAACACTGCTCATTAGGACTACTCCCCAACACCATTAAGGACAGAGCACTGCTCATTAGGACTACTCCCCAACACCATTAAGGACAGAACACTGCTCATTAGGACTACTCCCCAACACCATTAAGGACAGAGCACTGATCATTAGGACTACTCCCCAACACCATTAAGGACAGAACACTGATCATTAGGACTACTCCCCAACACCATTAAGGACAGAACACTGCTCATTAGGACTACTCCCCAACACCATTAAGGACAGAGCACTGCTCATTAGGACTACTCCCCAACACCATTAAGGACAGAACACTGCTCATTAGGACTACTCCCCAACACCATTAAGGACAGAACACTGATCATTAGGACTACTCCCCAACACCATTAAGGACAGAGCACTGCTCATTAGGACTACTCCCCAACACCATTAAGGACAGAACACTGCTCATTAGGACTACTCCCCAACACCATTAAGGACAGAACACTGCTCATTAGGACTACTCCCCAACACCATTAAGGACAGAGCACTGCTCATTAGGACTACTCCCCGACATCATTAAGGACAGAACACTGCTCATTAGGACTACTCCCCAACACCATTAAGGACAGAGCACTGCTCATTAGGACTACTCCCCAACACCATTAAGGACAGAACACTGCTCATTAGGACTACTCCCCAACACCATTAAGGACAGAGCACTGATCATTAGGACTACTCCCCAACACCATTAAGGACAGAGCACTGCTCATTAGGACTACTCCCCAACACCATTAAGGACAGAACACTGCTCATTAGGACTACTCCCCAACACCATTAAGGACAGAGCACTGCTCATTAGGACTACTCCCCAACACCATTAAGGACAGAACACTGCTCATTAGGACTACTCCCCAACACCATTAAGGACAGAGCACTGATCATTAGGACTACTACCCAACACCATTAAGGACAGAGCACTGCTCATTAGGACTACTCCCCAACACCATTAAGGACAGAACACTGCTCATTAGGACTACTCCCCAACACCATTAAGGACAGAACACTGCTCATTAGGACATTCCCCAACACCATTAAGGACAGAGCACTGCTCATTAGGACTACTCCACAACACCATTAAGGAGAGAACACTGCTCATTAGGACTACTCCCCAACACCATTAAGGACAGAGCACTGCTCATTAGGACTACTCCCCAACACCATTAAGGACAGAGCACTGCTCATTAGGACTACTCCCCAACACCATTAAGGACAGAACACTGCTCATTAGGACTACTCCCCAACACCATTAAGGACAGAGCACTGCTCATTAGGACTACTCCCCAACACCATTAAGGACAGAACACTTCTCATTAGGACTACTCCCCAACACCATTAAGGACAGAGCACTGATCATTAGGACTACTCCCCAACACCATTAAGGACAGAACACTGATCATTAGGACTACTCCCCAACACCATTAAGGACAGAACACTGCTCATTAGGACTACTCCCCAACACCATTAAGGACAGAACACTGCTCATTAGGACTACTCCCCAACACCATTAAGGACAGAACACTGCTCATTAGGACTACTCCCCAACACCATTAAGGACAGAGCACTGCTCATTAGGACTACTCCCAACACCATTAAGGACAGAACACTGCTCATTAGGACTACTCCCCAACACCATTAAGGACAGAGCACTGATCATTAGGACTACTACCCAACACCATTAAGGACAGAGCACTGCTCATTAGGACTACTCCCCAACACCATTAAGGACAGAACACTGCTCATTAGGACTACTCCCCAACACCATTAAGGACAGAACACTGCTCATTAGGACTATTCCCCAACACCATTAAGGACAGAGCACTGCTCATTAGGACTACTCCACAACACCATTAAGGAGAGAACACTGCTCATTAGGACTACTCCCCAACACCATTAAGGACAGAGCACTGCTCATTAGGACTACTCCCCAACACCATTAAGGACAGAGCACTGCTCATTAGGACTACTCCCCAACACCATTAAGGACAGAACACTGCTCATTAGGACTACTCCCCAACACCATTAAGGACAGAGCACTGCTCATTAGGACTACTCCCCAACACCATTAAGGACAGAACACTGCTCATTAGGACTACTCCCCAACACCATTAAGGACAGAGCACTGATCATTAGGACTACTCCCCAACACCATTAAGGACAGAACACTGATCATTAGGACTACTCCCCAACACCATTAAGGACAGAACACTGCTCATTAGGACTACTCCCCAACACCATTAAGGACAGAGCACTGCTCATTAGGACTACTCCCCAACACCATTAAGGACAGAACACTGCTCATTAGGACTACTCCCCAACACCATTAAGGACAGAACACTGATCATTAGGACTACTCCCCAACACCATTAAGGACAGAGCACTGCTCATTAGGACTACTCCCCAACACCATTAAGGACAGAGCACTGCTCATTAGGACTACTCCCCAACACCATTAAGGACAGAACACTGCTCATTAGGACTACTCCCAACACCATTAAGGACAGAACACTGCTCATTAGGACTACTCCCCAACACCATTAAGGACAGAGCACTGCTCATTAGGACTACTCCCGACATCATTAAGGACAGAACACTGCTCATTAGGACTACTCCCCAACACCATTAAGGACAGAGCACTGCTCATTAGGACTACTCCCCAACACCATTAAGGACAGAACACTGCTCATTAGGACTACTCCCCAACACCATTAAGGACAGAGCACTGATCATTAGGACTACTCCCAACACCATTAAGGACAGAGCACTGCTCATTAGGACTACTCCCCAACACCATTAAGGACAGAACACTGCTCATTAGGACTACTCCCCAACACCATTAAGGACAGAGCACTGCTCATTAGGACTACTCCCCAACACCATTAAGGACAGAACACTGCTCATTAGGACTACTCCCCAACACCATTAAGGACAGAGCACTGATCATTAGGACTACTACCCAACACCATTAAGGACAGAGCACTGCTCATTAGGACTACTCCCCAACACCATTAAGGACAGAACACTGCTCATTAGGACTACTCCCCAACACCATTAAGGACAGAACACTGCTCATTAGGACTATTCCCCAACACCATTAAGGACAGAGCACTGCTCATTAGGACTACTCCACAACACCATTAAGGAGAGAACACTGCTCATTAGGACTACTCCCCAACACCATTAAGGACAGAGCACTGCTCATTAGGACTACTCCCCAACACCATTAAGGACAGAGCACTGCTCATTAGGACTACTCCCCAACACCATTAAGGACAGAACACTGCTCATTAGGACTACTCCCCAACACCATTAAGGACAGAGCACTGCTCATTAGGACTACTCCCCAACACCATTAAGGACAGAACACTGCTCATTAGGACTACTCCCCAACACCATTAAGGACAGAGCACTGATCATTAGGACTACTCCCCAACACCATTAAGGACAGAACACTGATCATTAGGACTACTCCCCAACACCATTAAGGACAGAACACTGCTCATTAGGACTACTCCCCAACACCATTAAGGACAGAACACTGCTCATTAGGACTACTCCCCAACACCATTAAGGACAGAACACTGCTCATTAGGACTACTCCCCAACACCATTAAGGACAGAGCACTGCTCATTAGGACTACTCCCCAACACCATTAAGGACAGAACACTGCTCATTAGGACTACTCCCCAACACCATTAAGGACAGAGCACTGATCATTAGGACTACTACCCAACACCATTAAGGACAGAGCACTGCTCATTAGGACTACTCCCCAACACCATTAAGGACAGAACACTGCTCATTAGGACTACTCCCCAACACCATTAAGGACAGAACACTGCTCATTAGGACTATTCCCCAACACCATTAAGGACAGAGCACTGCTCATTAGGACTACTCCACAACACCATTAAGGAGAGAACACTGCTCATTAGGACTACTCCCCAACACCATTAAGGACAGAGCACTGCTCATTAGGACTACTCCCCAACACCATTAAGGACAGAGCACTGCTCATTAGGACTACTCCCCCAACACCATTAAGGACAGAACACTGCTCATTAGGACTACTCCCCAACACCATTAAGGACAGAGCACTGCTCATTAGGACTACTCCCCAACACCATTAAGGACAGAACACTGCTCATTAGGACTACTCCCCAACACCATTAAGGACAGAGCACTGATCATTAGGACTACTCCCCAACACCATTAAGGACAGAACACTGATCATTAGGACTACTCCCCAACACCATTAAGGACAGAACACTGCTCATTAGGACTACTCCCAACACCATTAAGGACAGAACACTGCTCATTAGGACTACTCCCCAACACCATTAAGGACAGAACACTGATCATTAGGACTACTCCCCAACACCATTAAGGACAGAACACTGCTCATTAGGACTACTCCCCAACACCATTAAGGACAGAACACTGCTCATTAGGACTACTCCCCAACACCATTAAGGACAGAACACTGATCATTAGGACTACTCCCCAACACCATTAAGGACAGAGCACTGCTCATTAGGACTACTCCCCAACACCATTAAGGACAGAGCACTGCTCATTAGGACTACTCCCCAACACCATTAAGGACAGAACACTGCTCATTAGGACTACTCCCCAACACCATTAAGGACAGAACACTGCTCATTAGGACTACTCCCCAACACCATTAAGGACAGAGCACTGCTCATTAGGACTACTCCCCAACATCATTAAGGACAGAACACTGCTCATTAGGACTACTCCCCAACACCATTAAGGACAGAGCACTGCTCATTAGGACTACTCCCCAACACCATTAAGGACAGAACACTGCTCATTAGGACTACTCCCCAACACCATTAAGGACAGAGCACTGATCATTAGGACTACTCCCCAACACCATTAAGGACAGAGCACTGCTCATTAGGACTACTCCCCAACACCATTAAGGACAGAACACTGCTCATTAGGACTACTCCCCAACACCATTAAGGACAGAGCACATTAGGACTACTCCCCAACACCATTAAGGACAGAACACTGCTCATTAGGACTACTCCCCAACACCATTAAGGACAGAGCACTGCTCATTAGGACTACTCCCCAACACCATTAAGGACAGAACACTGCTCATTAGGACTACTCCCCAACACCATTAAGGACAGAGCACTGCTCATTAGGACTACTCCCCAACACCATTAAGGACAGAACACTGCTCATTAGGACTACTCCCCAACACCATTAAGGACAGAGCACTGATCATTAGGACTACTACCCAACACCATTAAGGACAGAGCACTGCTCATTAGGACTACTCCCCAACACCATTAAGGACAGAACACTGCTCATTAGGACTACTCCCCAACACCATTAAGGACAGAACACTGCTCATTAGGACTATTCCCCAACACCATTAAGGACAGAGCACTGCTCATTAGGACTACTCCACAACACCATTAAGGAGAGAACACTGCTCATTAGGACTACTCCCCAACACCATTAAGGACAGAGCACTGCTCATTAGGACTACTCCCCAACACCATTAAGGACAGAGCACTGCTCATTAGGACTACTCCCCAACACCATTAAGGACAGAACACTGCTCATTAGGACTACTCCCCAACACCATTAAGGACAGAGCACTGCTCATTAGGACTACTCCCCAACACCATTAAGGACAGAACACTGCTCATTAGGACTACTCCCCAACACCATTAAGGACAGAGCACTGATCATTAGGACTACTCCCCAACACCATTAAGGACAGAACACTGATCATTAGGACTACTCCCCAACACCATTAAGGACAGAACACTGCTCATTAGGACTACTCCCCAACACCATTAAGGACAGAACACAGACTACTCCCCAACACCATTAAGGACAGAACACTGATCATTAGGACTACTCCCCAACACCATTAAGGACAGAACACTGCTCATTAGGACTACTCCCCAACACCATTAAGGACAGAACACTGCTCATTAGGACTACTCCCCAACACCATTAAGGACAGAACACTGATCATTAGGACTACTCCCCAACACCATTAAGGACAGAGCACTGCTCATTAGGACTACTCCCCAACACCATTAAGGACAGAGCACTGCTCATTAGGACTACTCCCCCAACACCATTAAGGACAGAACACTGCTCATTAGGACTACTCCCCAACACCATTAAGGACAGAACACTGCTCATTAGGACTACTCCCCAACACCATTAAGGACAGAGCACTGCTCATTAGGACTACTCCCCAACATCATTAAGGACAGAACACTGCTCATTAGGACTACTCCCCAACACCATTAAGGACAGAGCACTGCTCATTAGGACTACTCCCCAACACCATTAAGGACAGAACACTGCTCATTAGGACTACTCCCCAACACCATTAAGGACAGAGCACTGATCATTAGGACTACTCCCCAACACCATTAAGGACAGAGCACTGCTCATTAGGACTACTCCCCAACACCATTAAGGACAGAACACTGAGGACTACTCCCCAACACCATTAAGGACAGAGCACTGCTCATTAGGACTACTCCCCAACACCATTAAGGACAGAACACTGCTCATTAGGACTACTCCCCAACACCATTAAGGACAGAGCACTGATCATTAGGACTACTACCCAACACCATTAAGGACAGAGCACTGCTCATTAGGACTACTCCCCAACACCATTAAGGACAGAACACTGCTCATTAGGACTACTCCCCAACACCATTAAGGACAGAACACTGCTCATTAGGACTACTCCCCAACACCATTAAGGACAGAGCACTGCTCATTAGGACTACTCCCCAACACCATTAAGGACAGAACACTGCTCATTAGGACTACTCCCCAACACCATTAAGGACAGAGCACTGATCATTAGGACTACTCCCCAACACCATTAAGGACAGAACACTGATCATTAGGACTACTCCCCAACACCATTAAGGACAGAACACTGCTCATTAGGACTACTCCCCAACACCATTAAGGACAGAACACTGCTCATTAGGACTACTCCCCAACACCATTAAGGACAGAACACTGCTCATTAGGACTACTCCCCAACACCATTAAGGACAGAGCACTGCTCATTAGGACTACTCCCCAACACCATTAAGGACAGAACACTGCTCATTAGGACTACTCCCAACACCATTAAGGACAGAGCACTGATCATTAGGACTACTACCCAACACCATTAAGGACAGAGCACTGCTCATTAGGACTACTCCCCAACACCATTAAGGACAGAACACTGCTCATTAGGACTACTCCCCAACACCATTAAGGACAGAACACTGCTCATTAGGACTATTCCCCAACACCATTAAGGACAGAGCACTGCTCATTAGGACTACTCCACAACACCATTAAGGAGAGAACACTGCTCATTAGGACTACTCCCCAACACCATTAAGGACAGAGCACTGCTCATTAGGACTACTCCCCAACACCATTAAGGACAGAGCACTGCTCATTAGGACTACTCCCCAACACCATTAAGGACAGAACACTGCTCATTAGGACTACTCCCCAACACCATTAAGGACAGAGCACTGCTCATTAGGACTACTCCCCAACACCATTAAGGACAGAACACTGCTCATTAGGACTACTCCCCAACACCATTAAGGACAGAGCACTGATCATTAGGACTACTCCCCAACACCATTAAGGACAGAACACTGATCATTAGGACTACTCCCCAACACCATTAAGGACAGAACACTGCTCATTAGGACTACTCCCCAACACCATTAAGGACAGAACACTGCTCATTAGGACTACTCCCCAACACCATTAAGGACAGAACACTGATCATTAGGACTACTCCCCAACACCATTAAGGACAGAACACTGCTCATTAGGACTACTCCCCAACACCATTAAGGACAGAACACTGCTCATTAGGACTACTCCCCAACACCATTAAGGACAGAACACTGATCATTAGGACTACTCCCAACACCATTAAGGACAGAGCACTGCTCATTAGGACTACTCCCCAACACCATTAAGGACAGAGCACTGCTCATTAGGACTACTCCCCAACACCATTAAGGACAGAACACTGCTCATTAGGACTACTCCCCAACACCATTAAGGACAGAACACTGCTCATTAGGACTACTCCCCAACACCATTAAGGACAGAGCACTGCTCATTAGGACTACTCCCCAACATCATTAAGGACAGAACACTGCTCATTAGGACTACTCCCCAACACCATTAAGGACAGAGCACTGCTCATTAGGACTACTCCCCAACACCATTAAGGACAGAACACTGCTCATTAGGACTACTCCCCAACACCATTAAGGACAGAGCACTGATCATTAGGACTACTCCCCAACACCATTAAGGACAGAGCACTGCTCATTAGGACTACTCCCCAACACCATTAAGGACAGAACACTGCTCATTAGGACTACTCCCCAACACCATTAAGGACAGAGCACTGCTCATTAGGACTACTCCCCAACACCATTAAGGACAGAACACTGCTCATTAGGACTACTCCCCAACACCATTAAGGACAGAGCACTGCTCATTAGGACTACTCCCCAACACCATTAAGGACAGAACACTGCTCATTAGGACTACTCCCCAACACCATTAAGGACAGAGCACTGCTCATTAGGACTACTCCCCAACACCATTAAGGACAGAACACTGCTCATTAGGACTACTCCCCAACACCATTAAGGACAGAGCACTGATCATTAGGACTACTACCCAACACCATTAAGGACAGAGCACTGCTCATTAGGACTACTCCCCAACACCATTAAGGACAGAACACTGCTCATTAGGACTACTCCCCAACACCATTAAGGACAGAACACTGCTCATTAGGACTATTCCCCAACACCATTAAGGACAGAGCACTGCTCATTAGGACTACTCCACAACACCATTAAGGAGAGAACACTGCTCATTAGGACTACTCCCCAACACCATTAAGGACAGAGCACTGCTCATTAGGACTACTCCCCAACACCATTAAGGACAGAGCACTGCTCATTAGGACTACTCCCCAACACCATTAAGGACAGAACACTGCTCATTAGGACTACTCCCCAACACCATTAAGGACAGAGCACTGCTCATTAGGACTACTCCCCAACACCATTAAGGACAGAACACTGCTCATTAGGACTACTCCCCAACACCATTAAGGACAGAGCACTGATCATTAGGACTACTCCCCAACACCATTAAGGACAGAACACTGATCATTAGGACTACTCCCCAACACCATTAAGGACAGAACACTGCTCATTAGGACTACTCCCCAACACCATTAAGGACAGAACACTGCTCATTAGGACTACTCCCCAACACCATTAAGGACAGAACACTGATCATTAGGACTACTCCCCAACACCATTAAGGACAGAACACTGCTCATTAGGACTACTCCCCAACACCATTAAGGACAGAACACTGCTCATTAGGACTACTCCCCAACACCATTAAGGACAGAACACTGATCATTAGGACTACTCCCCAACACCATTAAGGACAGAACACATTGCACTGCTCATTAGGACTACTCCCCAACACCATTAAGGACAGACACTGCTCATTAGGACTACTCCCCAACACCATTAAGGACAGAACACTGCTCATTAGGACTACTCCCCAACACCATTAAGGACAGAGCACTGCTCATTAGGACTACTCCCCAACATCATTAAGGACAGAACACTGCTCATTAGGACTACTCCCCAACACCATTAAGGACAGAGCACTGCTCATTAGGACTACTCCCCAACACCATTAAGGACAGAACACTGCTCATTAGGACTACTCCCCAACACCATTAAGGACAGAGCACTGATCATTAGACTACTCCCCAACACCATTAAGGACAGAGCACTGCTCATTAGGACTACTCCCCAACACCATTAAGGACAGAACACTGCTCATTAGGACTACTCCCCAACACCATTAAGGACAGAGCACTGCTCATTAGGACTACTCCCCAACACCATTAAGGACAGAACACTGCTCATTAGGACTACTCCCCAACACCATTAAGGACAGAGCACTGATCATTAGGACTACTACCCAACACCATTAAGGACAGAGCACTGCTCATTAGGACTACTCCCCAACACCATTAAGGACAGAACACTGCTCATTAGGACTACTCCCCAACACCATTAAGGACAGAACACTGCTCATTAGGACTATTCCCCAACACCATTAAGGACAGAGCACTGCTCATTAGGACTACTCCACAACACCATTAAGGAGAGAACACTGCTCATTAGGACTACTCCCCAACACCATTAAGGACAGAGCACTGCTCATTAGGACTACTCCCCAACACCATTAAGGACAGAGCACTGCACATTAGGACTACTCCCCAACACCATTAAGGACAGAACACTGCTCATTAGGACTACTCCCCAACACCATTAAGGACAGAGCACTGCTCATTAGGACTACTCCCCAACACCATTAAGGACAGAACACTGCTCATTAGGACTACTCCCCAACACCATTAAGGACAGAGCACTGATCATTAGGACTACTCCCCAACACCATTAAGGACAGAACACTGATCATTAGGACTACTCCCCAACACCATTAAGGACAGAACACTGCTCATTAGACTACTCCCCAACACCATTAAGGACAGAACACTGCTCATTAGGACTACTCCCCAACACCATTAAGGACAGAACACTGATCATTAGGACTACTCCCCAACACCATTAAGGACAGAACACTGCTCATTAGGACTACTCCCCAACACCATTAAGGACAGAACACTGCTCATTAGGACTACTCCCCAACACCATTAAGGACAGAACACTGATCATTAGACTACTCCCCAACACCATTAAGGACAGAACACTGCTCATTAGGACTACTCTCCAACACCATTAAGGACAGAGCACTGCTCATTAGGACTACTCCCCAACACCATTAAGGACAGAACACTGCTCATTAGGACTACTCCCCAACACCATTAAGGACAGAGCACTGATCATTAGGACTACTCCCCAACACCATTAAGGACAGAGGACTACTCCCCAACACTGCACTGCTCATTAGGACTACTCCCCAACACCATTAAGGACAGAACACTGATCATTAGGACTACTCCCCAACACCATTAAGGACAGAACACTGCTCATTAGGACTACTCCCCAACACCATTAAGGACAGAGCACTGCTCATTAGGACTACTCCCCAACACCATTAAGGACAGAACACTGATCATTAGGACTACTCCCCAACACCATTAAGGACAGAGCACTGCTCATTAGACTACTCCCCAACACATTAAGGACAGAACACTGCTCATTAGGACTACTCCCCAACACAATTAAGGACAGAACACTGATCATTAGGACTACTCCCCAACACCATTAAGGACAGAGCACTGCTCATTAGGACTACTCCCCAACACCATTAAGGACAGAGCACTGCTCATTAGGACTACTCCCCAACACCATTAAGGACAGAACACTGCTCATTAGGACTACTCCCCAACACCATTAAGGACAGAGCACTGATCATTAGGACTACTCCCGACACCATTAAGGACAGAGCACTGATCAATAGGACTACTCCCCAACACCATTAAGGACAGAGCACTGATCATTAGGACTACTCCCCAACACCATTAAGGACAGAACACTGATCATTAGGACTACTCCCCAACACCATTAAGGACAGAGCACTGATCATTAGGACTACTCCACAACACCATTAAGGAGAGAGCACTGATCATTAGGACTACTCCCCAACACCATTAAGGACAGAGCACTGATCATTAGGACTACTCCCCAACACCATTAAGGACAGAGCACTGATCATTAGGACTACTCCCAACACCATTAAGGACAGAACACTGCTCATTAGGACTACTCCCCAACACCATTAAGGACAGAGCACTGATCATTAGACTACTCCCCAACACCATTAAGGACAGAGCACTGATCATTAGGACTACTCCCCAACACCATTAAGGACAGAACACTGCTCATTAGGACTACTACCCAACACCATTAAGGACAGAGCACTGATCATTAGGACTACTCCCCAACACCATTAAGGACAGAACACTGCTCATTAGGACTACTCCCCAACACCATTAAGGACAGAGCACTGATCATTAGGACTACTCCCCAACACCATTAAGGACAGAACACTGCTCATTAGGACTACTCCCCAACACCATTAAGGACAGAGCACAGACTACTCCCCAACACCATTAAGGACAGAGCACTGCTCATTAGGACTACTCCCCAACACCATTAAGGACAGAACACTGCTCATTAGGACTACTCCCCAACACCATTAAGGACAGAGCACTGCTCATTAGGACTACTCCCCAACACCATTAAGGACAGAGCACTGCTCATTAGGACTACTCCCCAACACCATTAAGGACAGAACACTGCTCATTAGGACTACTCCCCAACACCATTAAGGACAGAACACTGCTCATTAGGACTACTCCCCAACACCATTAAGGACAGAGCACTGCTCATTAGGACTACTCCCCAACACCATTAAGGACAGAACACTGCTCATTAGGACTACTCCCCAACACCATTAAGGACAGAACACTGCTCATTAGGACTACTCCCCAACACCATTAAGGACAGAGCACTGCTCATTAGGACTACTCCCCAACACCATTAAGGACAGAACACTGCTCATTAGGACTACTCCCCAACACCATTAAGGACAGAACACTGCTCATTAGGACTACTCCCCAACACCATTAAGGACAGAACACTGATCATTAGGACTACTCCCCAACACCATTAAGGACAGAGCACTGATCATTAGGACTACTCCCCAACACCATTAAGGACAGAGCACTGCTCATTAGGACTACTCCCCAACACCATTAAGGACAGAACACTGCTCATTAGGACTACTCCCCAACACCATTAAGGACAGAGCACTGATCATTAGGACTACTCCCCAACACCATTAAGGACAGAGCACTGCTCATTAGGACTACTCCCCAACACCATTAAGCGCTGACAGGACTACTCCCCAACACCATTAAGGACAGAGCACTGATCATTAGGACTACTCCCCAACACCATTAAGGACAGAACAAGACTACTACCCAACACAGACAGAGCACTGATCATTAGGACTACTCCCCAACACCATTAAGGACAGAACACTGCTCATTAGGACTACTCCCCAACACCATTAAGGACAGAGCACTGATCATTAGGACTACTCCCCAACACCATTAAGGACAGAACACTGCTCATTAGGACTACTCCCCAACACCATTAAGGACAGAGCACTGCTCATTAGGACTACTCCCCAACACCATTAAGGACAGAGCACTGCTCATTAGGACTACTCCCCAACACCATTAAGGACAGAACACTGCTCATTAGGACTACTCCCCAACACCATTAAGGACAGAGCACTGCTCATTAGGACTACTCCCCAACACCATTAAGGACAGAGCACTGCTCATTAGGACTACTCCCCAACACCATTAAGGACAGAACACTGCTCATTAGGACTACTCCCCAACACCATTAAGGACAGAACACTGCTCATTAGGACTACTCCCCAACACCATTAAGGACAGAGCACTGCTCATTAGGACTACTCCCCAACACCATTAAGGACAGAACACTGCTCATTAGGACTACTCCCCAACACCATTAAGGACAGAACACTGCTCATTAGGACTACTCCCCAACACCATTAAGGACAGAACACTGATCATTAGGACTACTCCCCAACACCATTAAGGACAGAGCACTGATCATTAGGACTACTCCCCAACACCATTAAGGACAGAGCACTGCTCATTAGGACTACTCCCCAACACCATTAAGGACAGAACACTGCTCATTAGGACTACTCCCCAACACCATTAAGGACAGAGCACTGATCATTAGGACTACTCCCCAACACCATTAAGGACAGAGCACTGCTCATTAGGACTACTCCCCAACACCATTAAGGACAGAGCACTGATCATTAGGACTACTCCCCAACACCATTAAGGACAGAACACTGCTCATTAGGACTACTCCCCAACACCATTAAGGACAGAACACTGCTCATTAGGACTACTCCCCAACACCATTAAGGACAGAACACTGATCATTAGGACTACTCCCCAACACCATTAAGGACAGAACACTGCTCATTAGGACTACTCCCCAACACCATTAAGGACAGAGCACTGCTCATTAGGACTACTCCCCAACACCATTAAGGACAGAACACTGCTCATTAGGACTACTCCCCAACACCATTAAGGACAGAACACTGCTCATTAGGACTACTCCCCAACACCATTAAGGACAGAGCACTGCTCATTAGGACTACTCCCCAACACCATTAAGGACAGAGCACTGCTCATTAGGACTACTCCCCAACACCATTAAGGACAGAGCACTGCTCATTAGGACTACTCCCCAACACCATTAAGGACAGAGCACTGATCATTAGGACTACTCCCCAACACCATTAAGGACAGAGCACTGATCATTAGGACTACTCCCCAACACCATTAAGGACAGAGCACTGCTCATTAGGACTACTCCCCAACACCATTAAGGACAGAACACTGATCATTAGGACTACTCCCCAACACCATTAAGGACAGAACACTGCTCATTAGGACTACTCCCCAACACCATTAAGGACAGAACACTGCTCATTAGGACTACTCCCCAACACCATTAAGGACAGAACACTGCTCATTAGGACTACTCCCCAACACCATTAAGGACAGAGCACTGCTCATTAGGACTACTCCCCAACATCATTAAGGACAGAACACTGCTCATTAGGACTACTCCCCAACACCATTAAGGACAGAGCACTGCTCATTAGGACTACTCCCCAACACCATTAAGGACAGAACACTGCTCATTAGGACTACTCCCCAACACCATTAAGGACAGAGCACTGATCATTAGGACTACTCCCCAACACCATTAAGGACAGAGCACTGCTCATTAGGACTACTCCCCAACACCATTAAGGACAGAACACTGCTCATTAGGACTACTCCCCAACACCATTAAGGACAGAGCACTGCTCATTAGGACTACTCCCCAACACCATTAAGGACAGAACACTGCTCATTAGGACTACTCCCCAACACCATTAAGGACAGAGCACTGATCATTAGGACTACTACCCAACACCATTAAGGACAGAGCACTGCTCATTAGGACTACTCCCCAACACCATTAAGGACAGAACACTGCTCATTAGGACTACTCCCCAACACCATTAAGGACAGAACACTGCTCATTAGGACTATTCCCCAACACCATTAAGGACAGAGCACTGCTCATTAGGACTACTCCACAACACCATTAAGGAGAGAACACTGCTCATTAGGACTACT
The DNA here is from genome assembly GCF_036934945.1 of Oncorhynchus masou masou. Classification (NCBI taxonomy): domain Eukaryota; kingdom Metazoa; phylum Chordata; class Actinopteri; order Salmoniformes; family Salmonidae; genus Oncorhynchus; species Oncorhynchus masou. Next base: position 31,557 of record NW_027008637.1, read on the forward strand.
CCCCAACACCATTAAGGACAGAGCACTGCTCATTAGGACTACTCCCCAACACCATTAAGGACAGAGCACTGCTCATTAGGACTACTCCCCAACACCATTAAGGACAGAACACTGCTCATTAGGACTACTCCCCAACACCATTAAGGACAGAGCACTGCTCATTAGGACTACTCCCCAACACCATTAAGGACAGAACACTGCTCATTAGGACTACTCCCCAACACCATTAAGGACAGAGCACTGATCATTAGGACTACTCCCCAACACCATTAAGGACAGAACACTGATCATTAGGACTACTCCCCAACACCATTAAGGACAGAACACTGCTCATTAGGACTACTCCCCAACACCATTAAGGACAGAACACTGCTCATTAGGACTACTCCCCAACACCATTAAGGACAGAACACTGATCATTAGGACTACTCCCCAACACCATTAAGGACAGAACACTGCTCATTAGGACTACTCCCCAACACCATTAAGGACAGAACACTGCTCATTAGGACTACTCCCCAACACCATTAAGGACAGAACACTGATCATTAGGACTACTCCCCAACACCATTAAGGACAGAACACTGCTCATTAGGACTACTCTCCAACACCATTAAGGACAGAGCACTGCTCATTAGGACTACTCCCCAACACCATTAAGGACAGAACACTGCTCATTAGGACTACTCCCCAACACCATTAAGGACAGAGCACTGATCATTAGGACTACTCCCCAACACCATTAAGGACAGAGCACTGCTCATTAGGACTACTCCCCAACACCATTAAGGACAGAGCACTGCTCATTAGGACTACTCCCAACACCATTAAGGACAGAACACTGATCATTAGGACTACTCCCCAACACCATTAAGGACAGAACACTGCTCATTAGGACTACTCCCCAACACCATTAAGGACAGAGCACTGCTCATTAGGACTACTCCCCAACACCATTAAGGACAGAACACTGATCATTAGGACTACTCCCCAACACCATTAAGGACAGAGCACTGCTCATTAGGACTACTCCCCAACACAATTAAGGACAGAACACTGCTCATTAGGACTACTCCCCAACACAATTAAGGACAGAACACTGATCATTAGGACTACTCCCCAACACCATTAAGGACAGAGCACTGCTCATTAGGACTACTCCCCAACACCATTAAGGACAGAGCACTGCTCATTAGGACTACTCCCCAACACCATTAAGGACAGAACACTGCTCATTAGGACTACTCCCCAACACCATTAAGGACAGAGCACTGATCATTAGGACTACTCTCCGACACCATTAAGGACAGAGCACTGATCAATAGGACTACTCCCCAACACCATTAAGGACAGAGCACTGATCATTAGGACTACTCCCCAACACCATTAAGGACAGAACACTGATCATTAGGACTACTCCCCAACACCATTAAGGACAGAGCACTGATCATTAGGACTACTCCACAACACCATTAAGGAGAGAGCACTGATCATTAGGACTACTCCCCAACACCATTAAGGACAGAGCACTGATCATTAGGACTACTCCCCAACACCATTAAGGACAGAGCACTGATCATTAGGACTACTCCCCAAACCATTAAGGACAGAACACTGCTCATTAGGACTACTCCCCAACACCATTAAGGACAGAGCACTGATCATTAGGACTACTCCCCAACACCATTAAGGACAGAGCACTGATCATTAGGACTACTCCCCAACACCATTAAGGACAGAACACTGCTCATTAGGACTACTACCCAACACCATTAAGGACAGAGCACTGATCATTAGGACTACTCCCCAACACCATTAAGGACAGAACACTGCTCATTAGGACTACTCCCCAACACCATTAAGGACAGAGCACTGATCATTAGGACTACTCCCCAACACCATTAAGGACAGAACACTGCTCATTAGGACTACTCCCCAACACCATTAAGGACAGAGCACTGCTCATTAGGACTACTCCCCAACACCATTAAGGACAGAGCACTGCTCATTAGGACTACTCCCCAACACCATTAAGGACAGAACACTGCTCATTAGGACTACTCCCCAACACCATTAAGGACAGAGCACTGCTCATTAGGACTACTCCCAACACCATTAAGGACAGAGCACTGCTCATTAGGACTACTCCCCAACACCATTAAGGACAGAACACTGATCATTAGGACTACTCCCCAACACCATTAAGGACAGAGCACTGATCATTAGGACTACTCCCCAACACCATTAAGGACAGAGCACTGCTCATTAGGACTACTCCCCAACACCATTAAGGACAGAACACTGCTCATTAGGACTACTCCCCAACACCATTAAGGACAGAGCACTGATCATTAGGACTACTCCCCAACACCATTAAGGACAGAGCACTGCTCATTAGGACTACTCCCCAACACCATTAAGGACAGAGCGCTGATCATTAGGACTACTCCCCAACACCATTAAGGACAGAACACTGCTCATTAGGACTACTCCCCAACACCATTAAGGACAGAACACTGCTCATTAGGACTACTCCCCAACACCATTAAGGACAGAACACTGATCATTAGGACTACTCCCCAACACCATTAAGGACAGAACACTGCTCATTAGGACTACTCCCCAACACCATTAAGGACAGAGCACTGCTCATTAGGACTACTCCCCAACACCATTAAGGACAGAACACTGCTCATTAGGACTACTCCCCAACACCATTAAGGACAGAACACTGCTCATTAGGACTACTCCCCAACACCATTAAGGAGAGAGCACTGCTCATTAGGACTACTCCCCAACACCATTAAGGACAGAGCACTGCTCATTAGGACTACTCCCCAACACCATTAAGGACAGAGCACTGCTCATTAGGACTACTCCCCAACACCATTAAGGACAGAACACTGCTCATTAGGACTACTCCCCAACACCATTAAGGACAGAACACTGCTCATTAGGACTACTCCCCAACACCATTAAGGACAGAGCACTGCTCATTAGGACTACTCCCCAACACCATTAAGGACAGAACACTGCTCATTAGGACTACTCCCCAACACCATTAAGGACAGAACACTGCTCATTAGGACTACTCCCCAACACCATTAAAGACAGAACACTGCTCATTAGGACTACTCCCCAACACCATTAAGGACAGAGCACTGATCATTAGGACTACTCCCCAACACCATTAAGGACAGAGCACTGATCATTAGGACTACTCCCCAACACCATTAAGGACAGAGCACTGATCATTAGGACTACTCCCCAACACCATTAAGGACAGAGCACTGCTCATTAGGACTACTCCCCAACACCATTAAGGACAGAACACTGCTCATTAGGACTACTCCCCAACACCATTAAGGACAGAGCACTGATCATTAGGACTACTCCCCAACACCATTAAGGACAGAACACTGATCATTAGGACTACTCCCCAACACCATTAAGGACAGAACACTGATCATTAGGACTACTCCCCAACACCATTAAGGACAGAACACTGCTCATTAGGACTACTCCCCAACACCATTAAGGACAGAACACTGATCATTAGGACTACTCCCCAACACTGATCATTAGGACTACTCCCCAACACCATTAAGAACAGAGCACTGATCATTAGGACTACTCCCCAACACTGCTCATTAGGACTACTCCCCAACACCATTAAGGACAGAGCACTGATCATTAGGACTACTCCCCAACACCATTAAGGACAGAACACTGATCATTAGGACTACTCCCCAACACCATTAAGGACAGAACACTGATCATTAGGACTACTCCCCAACACCATTAAGGACAGAACACTGCTCATTAGGACTACTCCCCAACACCATTAAGGACAGAACACTGATCATTAGGACTACTCCCCAACACTGATCATTAGGACTACTCCCCAACACCATTAAGAACAGAGCACTGATCATTAGGACTACTCCCCAACACTGCTCATTAGGACTACTCCCCAACACCATTAAGGACAGAGCACTGATCATTAGGACTACTCCCCAACACTGATCATTAGGACTACTCCCCAACACCATTAAGGACAGAACACTGATCATTAGGACTACTCCCCAACACCATTAAGGACAGAACACTGATCATTAGGACTACTCCCCAACAACATTAAGGACAGAACACTGCTCATTAGGACTACTCCCCAACACCATTAAGGACAGAACACTGCTCATTAGGACTACTCCCCAACACCATTAAGGACAGAGCACTGATCATTAGGACTACTCCCCAACACCATTAAGGACAGAACACTGCTCATTAGGACTACTCCCCAACACCATTAAGGACAGAACACTGATCATTAGGACTACTCCCCAACACCATTAAGGACAGAACACTGATCATTAGGACTACTCCCCAACACCATTAAGGACAGAGCACTGATCATTAGGACTACTCCCCAACACCATTAAGGACAGAACACTGCTCATTAGGACTACTCCCCAACACCATTAAGGACAGAGCACTGATCATTAGGACTACTCCCCAACACCATTAAGGACATAGCACTGCTCATTAGGACTACTCCCCAACACCATTAAGGACAGAACACTGATCATTAGGACTACTCCCCAACACTGCTCATTAGGACTACTCCCCAACACCATTAAGGACAGAACACTGATCATTAGGACTACTCCCCAACACCATTAAGGACAGAGCACTGATCATTAGGACTACTCCCCAACACCATTAAGGACAGAGCACTGATCATTAGGACTACTCCCCAACACCATTAAGGACAGAGCACTGCTCATTAGGACTACTCCCCAACACCATTAAGGACAGAACACTGCTCATTAGGACTACTCCCCAACACCATTAAGGACAGAGCACTGATCATTAGGACTACTCCCCAACACCATTAAGGACAGAACACTGATCATTAGGACTACTCCCCAACACCATTAAGGACAGAACACTGATCATTAGGACTACTCCCCAACACCATTAAGGACAGAACACTGCTCATTAGGACTACTCCCCAACACCATTAAGGACAGAACACTGATCATTAGGACTACTCCCCAACACTGATCATTAGGACTACTCCCCAACACCATTAAGAACAGAGCACTGATCATTAGGACTACTCCCCAACACTGCTCATTAGGACTACTCCCCAACACCATTAAGGACAGAGCACTGATCATTAGGACTACTCCCCAACACTGATCATTAGGACTACTCCCCAACACCATTAAGGACAGAACACTGATCATTAGGACTACTCCCCAACACCATTAAGGACAGAACACTGATCATTAGGACTACTCCCCAACAACATTAAGGACAGAACACTGCTCATTAGGACTACTCCCCAACACCATTAAGGACAGAACACTGCTCATTAGGACTACTCCCCAACACCATTAAGGACAGAGCACTGATCATTAGGACTACTCCCCAACACCATTAAGGACAGAACACTGCTCATTAGGACTACTCCCCAACACCATTAAGGACAGAACACTGATCATTAGGACTACTCCCCAACACCATTAAGGACAGAACACTGATCATTAGGACTACTCCCCAACACCATTAAGGACAGAGCACTGATCATTAGGACTACTCCCCAACACCATTAAGGACAGAACACTGCTCATTAGGACTACTCCCCAACACCATTAAGGACAGAGCACTGATCATTAGGACTTCTCCCCAACACCATTAAGGACAGAGCACTGCTCATTAGGACTACTCCCCAACACCATTAAGGACAGAACACTGATCATTAGGACTACTCCCCAACACTGCTCATTAGGACTACTCCCCAACACCATTAAGGACAGAACACTGATCATTAGGACTACTCCCCAACACCATTAAGGACAGAGCACTGATCATTAGGACTACTCCCCAACACCATTAAGGACAGAGCACTGATCATTAGGACTACTCCCCAACACCATTAAGGACAGAACACTGCTCATTAGGACTACTCCCCAACACCATTAAGGACAGAGCACTGATCATTAGGACTACTCCCCAACACCATTAAGGACAGAACACTGCTCATTAGGACTACTCCCCAACACCATTAAGGACAGAACACTGATCATTAGGACTACTCCCCAACACCATTAAGGACAGAACACTGCTCATTAGGACTACTCCCCAACACCATTAAGGACAGAACACTGCTCATTAGGACTACTCCCCAACACCATTAAGGACAGAACACTGCTCATTAGGACTACTCCCCAACACCATTAAGGACAGAACACTGATCATTAGGACTACTCCCCAACACCATTAAGGACAGAGCACTGCTCATTAGGACTACTCCCCAACACCATTAAGGACAGAACACTGATCATTAGGACTACTCCCCAACACCATTAAGGACAGAACACTGCTCATTAGGACTACTCCCCAACACCATTAAGGACAGAGCACTGCTCATTAGGACTACTCCCCAACACCATTAAGGACAGAACACTGATCATTAGGACTACTCCCCAACACCATTAAGGACAGAGCACTGCTCATTAGGACTACTCCCCAACACCATTAAGGACAGAACAATGCTCATTAGGACTACTCCCCAACACCATTAAGGACAGAACACTGCTCATTAGGACTACTCCCCAACACCATTAAGGACAGAGCACTGCTCATTAGGACTACTCCCCAACACCATTAAGGACAGAGCACTGCTCATTAGGACTACTCCCCAACACCATTAAGGACAGAACACTGCTCATTAGGACTACTCCCCAACACCATTAAGGACAGAACACTGCTCATTACTACTACTCCCCAACACCATTAAGGACAGAGCACTGCTCATTAGGACTACTCCCCAACATCATTAAGGACAGAACACTGCTCATTAGGACTACTCCCCAACACCATTAAGGACAGAGCACTGCTCATTAGGACTACTCCCCAACACCATTAAGGACAGAACACTGCTCATTAGGACTACTCCCCAACACCATTAAGGACAGAGCACTGATCATTAGGACTACTCCCCAACACCATTAAGGACAGAGCACTGCTCATTAGGACTACTCCCCAACACCATTAAGGACAGAACACTGCTCATTAGGACTACTCCCCAACACCATTAAGGACAGAGCACTGCTCATTAGGACTACTCCCCAACACCATTAAGGACAGAACACTGCTCATTAGGACTACTCCCCAACACCATTAAGGACAGAGCACTGATCATTAGGACTACTACCCAACACCATTAAGGACAGAGCACTGCTCATTAGGACTACTCCCCAACACCATTAAGGACAGAACACTGCTCATTAGGACTACTCCCCAACACCATTAAGGACAGAACACTGCTCATTAGGACTACTCCCCAACACCATTAAGGACAGAACACTGCTCATTAGGACTACTCCCCAACACCATTAAGGACAGAGCACTGCTCATTAGGACTACTCCCCAACACCATTAAGGACAGAACACTGATCATTAGGACTACTCCCCAACACCATTAAGGACAGAACACTGCTCATTAGGACTACTCCCCAACACCATTAAGGACAGAGCACTGCTCATTAGGACTACTCCCCAACACCATTAAGGACAGAACACTGATCATTAGGACTACTCCCCAACACCATTAAGGACAGAGCACTGCTCATTAGGACTACTCCCCAACACCATTAAGGACAGAGCACTGCTCATTAGGACTACTCCCCAACACCATTAAGGACAGAACACTGCTCATTAGGACTACTCCCCAACACCATTAAGGACAGAACACTGCTCATTAGGACTACTCCCCAACACCATTAAGGACAGAGCACTGCTCATTAGGACTACTCCCCAACATCATTAAGGACAGAACACTGCTCATTAGGACTACTCCCCAACACCATTAAGGACAGAGCACTGCTCATTAGGACTACTCCCAACACCATTAAGGACAGAACACTGCTCATTAGGACTACTCCCCAACACCATTAAGGACAGAGCACTGATCATTAGGACTACTCCCCAACACCATTAAGGACAGAGCACTGCTCATTAGGACTACTCCCCAACACCATTAAGGACAGAACACTGCTCATTAGGACTACTCCCCAACACCATTAAGGACAGAGCACTGCTCATTAGGACTACTCCCCAACACCATTAAGGACAGAACACTGCTCATTAGGACTACTCCCCAACACCATTAAGGACAGAGCACTGATCATTAGGACTACTACCCAACACCATTAAGGACAGAGCACTGCTCATTAGGACTACTCCCCAACACCATTAAGGACAGAACACTGCTCATTAGGACTACTCCCCAACACCATTAAGGACAGAACACTGCTCATTAGGACTACTCCCCAACACCATTAAGGACAGAACACTGCTCATTAGGACTACTCCCCAACACCATTAAGGACAGAACACTGATCATTAGGACTACTCCCCAACACCATTAAGGACAGAACACTGCTCATTAGGACTACTCCCCAACACCATTAAGGACAGAACACTGATCATTAGGACTACTCCCCAACACCATTAAGGACAGAGCACTGCTCATTAGGACTACTCCCCAACACCATTAAGGACAGAACACTGATCATTAGGACTACTCCCCAACACCATTAAGGACAGAACACTGCTCATTAGGACTACTCCCCAACACCATTAAGGACAGAGCACTGCTCATTAGGACTACTCCCCAACACCATTAAGGACAGAACACTGATCATTAGGACTACTCCCCAACACCATTAAGGACAGAGCACTGCTCATTAGGACTACTCCCCAACACCATTAAGGACAGAACACTGCTCATTAGGACTACTCCCCAACACCATTAAGGACAGAACACTGATCATTAGGACTACTCCCCAACACCATTAAGGACAGAGCACTGCTCATTAGGACTACTCCCCAACACCATTAAGGACAGAGCACTGCTCATTAGGACTACTCCCCAACACCATTAAGGACAGAACACTGCTCATTAGGACTACTCCCCAACACCATTAAGGACAGAGCACTGATCATTAGGACTACTCCCCGACACCATTAAGGACAGAGCACTGATCAATAGGACTACTCCCCAACACCATTAAGGACAGAGCACTGATCATTAGGACTACTCCCCAACACCATTAAGGACAGAACACTGATCATTAGGACTACTCCCCAACACCATTAAGGACAGAGCACTGATCATTAGGACTACTCCACAACACCATTAAGGACAGAGCACTGATCATTAGGACTACTCCCCAACACCATTAAGGACAGAGCACTGATCATTAGGACTACTCCCCAACACCATTAAGGACAGAGCACTGATCATTAGGACTACTCCCCAACACCATTAAGGACAGAACACTGCTCATTAGGACTACTCCCCAACACCATTAAGGACAGAGCACTGATCATTAGGACTACTCCCCAACACCATTAAGGACAGAGCACTGATCATTAGGACTACTCCCCAACACCATTAAGGACAGAACACTGCTCATTAGGACTACTCCCCAACACCATTACGGACAGAGCACTGATCATTAGGACTACTCCCCAACACCATTAAGGACAGAACACTGCTCATTAGGACTACTCCCCAACACCATTAAGGACAGAGCACTGATCATTATGACTACTCCCCAACACCATTAAGGACAGAACACTGCTCATTAGGACTACTCCCCAACACCATTAAGGACAGAACACTGATCATTAGGACTACTCCCCAACACCATTAAGGACAGAGCACTGCTCATTAGGACTACTCCCAACACCATTAAGGACAGAACACTGATCATTAGGACTACTCCCCAACACCATTAAGGACAGAACACTGCTCATTAGGACTACTCCCCAACACCATTAAGGACAGAGCACTGCTCATTAGGACTACTCCCCAACACCATTAAGGACAGAACACTGATCATTAGGACTACTCCCCAACACCATTAAGGACAGAGCACTGCTCATTAGGACTACTCCCCAACACCATTAAGGACAGAACACTGCTCATTAGGACTACTCCCCAACACCATTAAGGACAGAACACTGATCATTAGGACTACTCCCCAACACCATTAAGGACAGAGCACTGCTCATTAGGACTACTCCCCAACACCATTAAGGACAGAGCACTGCTCATTAGGACTACTCCCCAACACCATTAAGGACAGAACACTGCTCATTAGGACTACTCCCCAACACCATTAAGGACAGAGCACTGATCATTAGGACTACTCCCCGACACCATTAAGGACAGAGCACTGATCAATAGGACTACTCCCCAACACCATTAAGGACAGAGCACTGATCATTAGGACTACTCCCCAACACCATTAAGGACAGAACACTGATCATTAGGACTACTCCCCAACACCATTAAGGACAGAGCACTGATCATTAGGACTACTCCACAACACCATTAAGGACAGAGCACTGATCATTAGGACTACTCCCCAACACCATTAAGGACAGAGCACTGATCATTAGGACTACTCCCCAACACCATTAAGGACAGAGCACTGATCATTAGGACTACTCCCCAACACCATTAAGGACAGAACACTGCTCATTAGGACTACTCCCCAACACCATTAAGGACAGAGCACTGATCATTAGGACTACTCCCCAACACCATTAAGGACAGAGCACTGATCATAAGGACTACTCCCCAACACCATTAAGGACAGAACACTGATCATTAGGACTACTCCCCAACACCATTAAGGACAGAGCACTGATCATAAGGACTACTCCCCAACACCATTAAGGACAGAGCACTGCTCATTAGGACTACTCCCCAACACCATTAAGGACAGAACACTGATCATTAGGACTACTCCCCAACACCATTAAGGACAGAACACTGCTCATTAGGACTACTCCCCAACACCATTAAGGACAGAGCACTGCTCATTAGGACTACTCCCCAACACCATTAAGGACAGAACACTGATCATTAGGACTACTCCCCAACACCATTAAGGACAGAGCACTGCTCATTAGGACTACTCCCCAACACCATTAAGGACAGAACACTGCTCATTAGGACTACTCCCCAACACCATTAAGGACAGAACACTGATCATTAGGACTACTCCCCAACACCATTAAGGACAGAGCACTGCTCATTAGGACTACTCCCCAACACCATTAAGGACAGAGCACTGCTCATTAGGACTACTCCCCAACACCATTAAGGACAGAACACTGCTCATTAGGACTACTCCCCAACACCATTAAGGACAGAGCACTGATCATTAGGACTACTCCCCGACACCATTAAGGACAGAGCACTGATCAATAGGACTACTCCCCAAAACCATTAAGGACAGAGCACTGATCATTAGGACTACTCCCCAACACCATTAAGGACAGAACACTGATCATTAGGACTACTCCCCAACACCATTAAGGACAGAGCACTGATCATTAGGACTACTCCCCAACACCATTAAGGACAGAACACTGCTCATTAGGACTACTCCCCAACACCATTACGGACAGAGCACTGATCATTAGGACTACTCCCCAACACCATTAAGGACAGAACACTGCTCATTAGGACTACTCCCCAACACCATTAAGGACAGAGCACTGATCATTAGGACTACTCCCCAACACCATTAAGGACAGAGCACTGATCATTAGGACTACTCCCCAACACCATTAAGGACAGAGCACTGATCATTAGGACTACTCCCCAACACCATTAAGGACAGAACACTGCTCATTAGGACTACTCCCCAACACCATTACGGACAGAGCACTGATCATTAGGACTACTCCCCAACACCATTAAGGACAGAACACTGCTCATTAGGACTACTCCCCAACACCATTAAGGACAGAGCACTGATCATTATGACTACTCCCCAACACCATTAAGGACAGAACACTGCTCATTAGGACTACTCCCCAACACCATTAAGGACAGAACACTGATCATTAGGACTACTCCCCAACACCATTAAGGACAGAGCACTGCTCATTAGGACTACTCCCCAACACCATTAAGGACAGAACACTGATCATTAGGACTACTCCCCAACACCATTAAGGACAGAACACTGCTCATTAGGACTACTCCCCAACACCATTAAGGACAGAGCACTGCTCATTAGGACTACTCCCCAACACCATTAAGGACAGAACACTGATCATTAGGACTACTCCCCAACACCATTAAGGACAGAGCACTGCTCATTAGGACTACTCCCCAACACCATTAAGGACAGAACACTGCTCATTAGGACTACTCCCCAACACCATTAAGGACAGAACACTGATCATTAGGACTACTCCCCAACACCATTAAGGACAGAGCACTGCTCATTAGGACTACTCCCAACACCATTAAGGACAGAGCACTGCTCATTAGGACTACTCCCCAACACCATTAAGGACAGAACACTGCTCATTAGGACTACTCCCCAACACCATTAAGGACAGAGCACTGATCATTAGGACTACTCCCGACACCATTAAGGACAGAGCACTGATCAATAGGACTACTCCCCAACACCATTAAGGACAGAGCACTGATCATTAGGACTACTCCCCAACACCATTAAGGACAGAACACTGATCATTAGGACTACTCCCCAACACCATTAAGGACAGAGCACTGATCATTAGGACTACTCCACAACACCATTAAGGACAGAGCACTGATCATTAGGACTACTCCCCAACACCATTAAGGACAGAGCACTGATCATTAGGACTACTCCCCAACACCATTAAGGACAGAGCACTGATCATTAGGACTACTCCCCAACACCATTAAGGACAGAACACTGCTCATTAGGACTACTCCCCAACACCATTAAGGACAGAGCACTGATCATTAGGACTACTCCCCAACACCATTAAGGACAGAGCACTGATCATAAGGACTACTCCCCAACACCATTAAGGACAGAACACTGCTCATTAGGACTACTCCCCAACACCATTAAGGACAGAGCACTGCTCATTAGGACTACTCCCCAACACCATTAAGGACAGAACACTGCTCATTAGGACTACTCCCCAACACCATTAAGGACAGAGCACTGCTCATTAGGACTACTCCCCAACACCATTAAGGACAGAGCACTGCTCATTAGGACTACTCCCCAACACCATTAAGGACAGAACACTGCTCATTAGGACTACTCCCCAACACCATTAAGGACAGAACACTGCTCATTAGGACTACTCCCCAACACCATTAAGGACAGAGCACTGCTCATTAGGACTACTCCCCAACACCATTAAGGACAGAACACTGCTCATTAGGACTACTCCCCAACACCATTAAGGACAGAACACTGCTCATTAGGACTACTCCCCAACACCATTAAGGACAGAACACTGATCATTAGGACTACTCCCCAACACCATTAAGGACAGAGCACTGATCATTAGGACTACTCCCCAACACCATTAAGGACAGAGCACTGCTCATTAGGACTACTCCCCAACACCATTAAGGACAGAACACTGCTCATTAGGACTACTCCCCAACACCATTAAGGACAGAGCACTGATCATTAGGACTACTCCCCAACACCATTAAGGACAGAGCACTGCTCATTAGGACTACTCCCCAACACCATTAAGGACAGAGCGCTGATCATTAGGACTACTCCCCAACACCATTAAGGACAGAACACTGCTCATTAGGACTACTCCCCAACACCATTAAGGACAGAACACTGCTCATTAGGACTACTCCCCAACACCATTAAGGACAGAACACTGATCATTAGGACTACTCCCCAACACCATTAAGGACAGAACACTGCTCATTAGGACTACTCCCCAACACCATTAAGGACAGAGCACTGCTCATTAGGACTACTCCCCAACACCATTAAGGACAGAACACTGCTCATTAGGACTACTCCCCAACACCATTAAGGACAGAACACTGCTCATTAGGACTACTCCCCAACACCATTAAGGAGAGAGCACTGCTCATTAGGACTACTCCCCAACACCATTAAGGACAGAGCACTGCTCATTAGGACTACTCCCCAACACCATTAAGGACAGAGCACTGCTCATTAGGACTACTCCCCAACACCATTAAGGACAGAGCACTGCTCATTAGGTCTACTCCCCAACACCATTAAGGACAGAGCACTGCTCATTAGGACTACTCCCCAACACCATTAAGGACAGAACACTGCTCATTAGGACTACTCCCAACACCATTAAGGACAGAACACTGCTCATTAGGACTACTCCCCAACAACATTAAGGACAGAGCACTGCTCATTAGGACTACTCCCCAACACCATTAAGGACAGAACACTGCTCATTAGGACTACTCCCCAACACCATTAAGGACAGAACACTGCTCATTAGGACTACTCCCGAACACCATTAAGGACAGAACACTGCTCATTAGGACTACTCCCCAACACCATTAAGGACAGAGCACTGATCATTAGGACTACTCCCCAACACCATTAAGGACAGAGCAATGATCATTAGGACTACTCCCCAACACCATTAAGGACAGAGCACTGATCATTAGGACTACTCCCCAACACCATTAAGGACAGAGCACTGCTCATTAGGACTACTCCCCAACACCATTAAGGACAGAACACTGCTCATTAGGACTACTCCCCAACACCATTAAGGACAGAGCACTGATCATTAGGACTACTCCCCAACACCATTAAGGACAGAACACTGATCATTAGGACTACTCCCCAACACCATTAAGGACAGAACACTGATCATTAGGACTACTCCCCAACACCATTAAGGACAGAACACTGCTCATTAGGACTACTCCCCAACACCATTAAGGACAGAACACTGATCATTAGGACTACTCCCCAACACTGATCATTAGGACTACTCCCCAACACCATTAAGAACAGAGCACTGATCATTAGGACTACTCCCCAACACTGCTCATTAGGACTACTCCCCAACACCATTAAGGACAGAGCACTGATCATTAGGACTACTCCCCAACACTGATCATTAGGACTACTCCCCAACACCATTAAGGACAGAACACTGCTCATTAGGACTACTCCCCAACACCATTAAGGACAGAACACTGCTCATTAGGACTACTCCCCAACACCATTAAGGACAGAACACTGCTCATTAGGACTACTCCCCAACACCATTAAGGACAGAGCACTGATCATTAGGACTACTCCCCAACACCATTAAGGACAGAGCAATGATCATTAGGACTACTCCCCAACACCATTAAGGACAGAGCACTGATCATTAGGACTACTCCCCAACACCATTAAGGACAGAGCACTGCTCATTAGGACTACTCCCCAACACCTTTAAGGACAGAACACTGCTCATTAGGACTACTCCCCAACACCATTAAGGACAGAGCACTGATCATTAGGACTACTCCCCAACACCATTAAGGACAGAACACTGATCATTAGGACTACTCCCCAACACCATTAAGGACAGAACACTGATCATTAGGACTACTCCCCAACACCATTAAGGACAGAACACTGCTCATTAGGACTACTCCCCAACACCATTAAGGACAGAACACTGATCATTAGGACTACTCCCCAACACTGATCATTAGGACTACTCCCCAACACCATTAAGAACAGAGCACTGATCATTAGGACTACTCCCCAACACTGCTCATTAGGACTACTCCCCAACACCATTAAGGACAGAGCACTGATCATTAGGACTACTCCCCAACACTGATCATTAGGACTACTCCCCAACACCATTAAGGACAGAACACTGATCATTAGGACTACTCCCCAACACCATTAAGGACAGAACACTGATCATTAGGACTACTCCCCAACAACATTAAGGACAGAACACTGCTCATTAGGACTACTCCCCAACACCATTAAGGACAGAACACTGCTCATTAGGACTACTCCCCAACACCATTAAGGACAGAGCACTGATCATTAGGACTACTCCCCAACACCATTAAGGACAGAACACTGCTCATTAGGACTACTCCCCAACACCATTAAGGACAGAACACTGATCATTAGGACTACTCCCCAACACCGTTAAGGACAGAACACTGATCATTAGGACTACTCCCCAACACCATTAAGGACAGAGCACTGATCATTAGGACTACTCCCCAACACCATTAAGGACAGAACACTGCTCATTAGGACTACTCCCCAACACCATTAAGGACAGAGCACTGATCATTAGGACTACTCCCCAACACCATTAAGGACAGAGCACTGCTCATTAGGACTACTCCCCAACACCATTAAGGACAGAACACTGATCATTAGGACTACTCCCCAACACTGCTCATTAGGACTACTCCCCAACACCATTAAGGACAGAACACTGATCATTAGGACTACTCCCCAACACCATTAAGGACAGAACACTGATCATTAGGACTACTCCCCAACACCATTAAGGACAGAACACTGCTCATTAGGACTACTCCCCAACACCATTAAGGACAGAACACTGATCATTAGGACTACTCCCCAACACTGATCATTAGGACTACTCCCCAACACCATTAAGAACAGAGCACTGATCATTAGGACTACTCCCCAACACTGCTCATTAGGACTACTCCCCAACACCATTAAGGACAGAGCACTGATCATTAGGACTACTCCCCAACACTGATCATTAGGACTACTCCCCAACACCATTAAGGACAGAACACTGATCATTAGGACTACTCCCCAACACCATTAAGGACAGAACACTGATCATTAGGACTACTCCCCAACAACATTAAGGACAGAACACTGCTCATTAGGACTACTCCCCAACACCATTAAGGACAGAACACTGCTCATTAGGACTACTCCCCAACACCATTAAGGACAGAGCACTGATCATTAGGACTACTCCCCAACACCATTAAGGACAGAACACTGCTCATTAGGACTACTCCCCAACACCATTAAGGACAGAACACTGATCATTAGGACTACTCCCCAACACCGTTAAGGACAGAACACTGATCATTAGGACTACTCCCCAACACCATTAAGGACAGAGCACTGATCATTAGGACTACTCCCCAACACCATTAAGGACAGAACACTGCTCATTAGGACTACTCCCCAACACCATTAAGGACAGAGCACTGATCATTAGGACTACTCCCCAACACCATTAAGGACAGAGCACTGCTCATTAGGACTACTCCCCAACACCATTAAGGACAGAACACTGATCATTAGGACTACTCCCCAACACTGCTCATTAGGACTACTCCCCAACACCATTAAGGACAGAACACTGATCATTAGGACTACTCCCCAACACCATTAAGGACAGAGCACTGCTCATTAGGACTACTCCCCAACACCGTTAAGGACAGAACACTGATCATTAGGACTACTCCCCAACACCATTAAGGACAGAGCACTGATCATTAGGACTACTCCCCAACACCATTAAGGACAGAGCACTGCTCATTAGGACTACTCCCCAACACCATTAAGGACAGAACACTGATCATTAGGACTACTCCCCAACACTGCTCATTAGGACTACTCCCCAACACCATTAAGGACAGAACACTGATCATTAGGACTACTCCCCAACACCATTAAGGACAGAGCACTGATCATTAGGACTACTCCCCAACACCATTAAGGACAGAGCACTGATCATTAGGACTACTCCCCAACACCATTAAGGACAGAACACTGATCATTAGGACTACTCCCCAACACTGCTCATTAGGACTACTCCCCAACACCATTAAGGACAGAACACTGATCATTAGGACTACTCCCCAACACCATTAAGGACAGAGCACTGATCATTAGGACTACTCCCCAACACCATTAAGGACAGAGCACTGATCATTAGGACTACTCCCCAATACCATTAAGGACAGAACACTGCTCATTAGGACTACTCCCCAACACCATTAAGGACAGAGCACTGATCATTAGGACTACTCCCCAACACCATTAAGGACAGAACACTGCTCATTAGGACTACTCCCCAACACCATTAAGGACAGAGCACTGATCATTAGGACTACTCCCCAACACCATTAAGAACAGAGCACTGATCATTAGGACTACTCCCCAACACCATTAAGAACAGAACACTGCTCATTAGGACTACTCCCCAACACCATTAAGGACAGAGCACTGCTCATTAGGACTACTCCCCAACACCATTAAGAACAGAACACTGCTCATTAGGACTACTCCCCAACACCATTAAGGACAGAGCACTGATCATTAGGACTACTCCCCAACACCATTAAGGACAGAGCACTGATCATTAGGACTACTCCCCAACACCATTAAGGACAGAGCACTGATCATTAGGACTACTCCCCAACACCATTAAGGACAGAGCACTGATCATTAGGACTACTCCCCAACACCATTAAGAACAGAACACTGCTCATTAGGACTACTCCCCAACACCATTAAGAACAGAACACTGCTCATTAGGACTACTCCCCAACACCATTAAGGACAGAGCACTGATCATTAGGACTACTCCCCAACACCATTAAGGACAGAGCACTGATCATTAGGACTACTCCCCAACACCATTAAGAACAGAACACTGCTCATTAGGACTACTCCCCAACACCATTAAGGACAGAGCACTGATCATTAGGACTACTCCCCAACACCATTAAGAACAGAACACTGCTCATTAGGACTACTCCCCAACACTGCTCATTAGGACTACTCCCCAACACCATTAAGAACAGAACACTGCTCATTAGGACTACTCCCCAACACCATTAAGAACAGAACACTGCTCATTAGGACTACTCCCCAACACCATTAAGGACAGAGCACTGCTGACATGGAGGAGAAGCTGCTGCCCTCTGTGACCATCTCCAGGGGACAGAGAGTTTTAAACATTCCTAAATCAAATTAAATCCAATTTTATTGGTCAAATAGAGATATTTAGCAGATGTTATTGCGGGTGTTGCAAATTGCCTGTTAATACATATTACAAACAGTTTGTCTTACAATTCCCCAACTTTTATTCACTTTTAATCCGGTATTTTAAAGGTTTGCTATTGACTGTTAAAATGGGAGAATTGATGCAGATGGAAAAATGTATAGATTATATTCTATCACATTTTTTTGCTGTCTGTCCAACTGAACGGCATCTTAACGCTGTGAACAGCTGATAACATACTAACTAGCCGGGGTCTGTGGAGGAAACAACATGCTACGCAGTAGAATGACCACTGTCTGATAACATTGTGGAACAGAATTTGCTGAGCAGGGTATTTCAATAGCTCTGATTCATTGGCTGCAAGACTGTCTGTCTGAATGTGTACAAGATGCACACAAGACTCCAGCCCCTTTTATACCTGGGTTCAAGATCAGTTTTCCTAATCTTGTTCACATTCTGATTGTGCCCACATTTGTCGACAGATGAACACTAAAAGGAACATCGACACCGTGGACATTTACTGGGAAAATCTGCAGATAAAATAAATAAAATAAATTAAACTTTTTTGCCGTGTGGAAATATGTAAATAGTTTGAGCTGCAACGTACAGCGATGGATGTAGACAAGCAGAAGAAGCACTGAGATCTGATTGGGGAAAGTTGGCTGTCTGAAGTATTACAATGTAAATGTACTTTTAATCCATCTGTCTTTATAGTTCAACACACGGCATATGGGGGTGTAGTGAGATACCCGAAAGGCTGAACGATTCTCCTCTCATCACTCATCCTGAAAACATGTATACTCAAAATGTAAGAAAATAAATCGATACGCCATCATTAACACAATGGAAAAATCTAATTATTTAATAATTAAAGATTAAAATGGGCGACTGAGATTTTTTTTTGTCACAATTTAAGACCATGCAGCAAACAATAATGCAGGTACTAGAGATGGAGGTGTGACTAGGGATGGAGGTGTGACCAAGTACTAGGGATGGAGGTGTGACGAGGCACTAGGGATGGAGGTGTGACCAGGCACTAGGGATGGAGGTGTGACCAGGCACTAGGGATGGAGGTGTGACCAGGTACTAGGGATGGAGGTGTGACCAGGTACTAGGGATGGAG
Source organism: Oncorhynchus masou masou (assembly GCF_036934945.1). Lineage (NCBI taxonomy): Eukaryota > Metazoa > Chordata > Actinopteri > Salmoniformes > Salmonidae > Oncorhynchus > Oncorhynchus masou. Next base: position 51,577 of record NW_027008637.1, read on the forward strand.
GTGTGACGAGGTACTAGGGATGGAGGTGTGACCAGGCACTAGAGATGGAGGTGTGACCAGGCACTAGGGATGGAGGTGTGACCAGGCACTAGAGATGGAGGTGTGACGAGGTACTAGGGATGGAGGTGTGACCAGGCACTAGAGATGGAGGTGTGACCAGGCACTAGGGATGGAGGTGTGACCAGGCACTAGGGATGGAGGTGTGACCAGGCACTAGAGATGTAGGTGTGACGAGGCACTAGGGATGGAGGTGTGACCAGGCACTAGGGATGGAGGTGTGACAAGGCACAAGGGATGGAGGTGTGACCAGGCACTAGAGATGGAGGTGTGACGAGGCACTAGGGATGGAGGTGTGACCAGGCACTAGGGATGGAGGTGTGACCAGGCACTAGGGATGGAGGTGTGACTATGTATTAGTGATGGAGGTGTGACCAGGCACTAGGGATGGAGGTGTGACCAGGCACTAGAGATGGAGGTGTGACGAGGCACTAGGGATGGAGGTGTGACCAGGCACTAGGGATGGATGTGTGACCAGGCACTAGGGATGGAGGTGTGACCAGGCACTAGAGATGGAGGTGTGATGAGGCACTAGGGATGGAAGTGTGACCAGGTACTAGGGATGGAGGTGTGACCAGGTACTAGGGATGGAGGTGTGAGCAGACACTCGGGATGGAGGTGTGACCAGGTACTAGAGATGGAGGTGTGACCAGGTACTAGGGATGGAGGTGTGAGCAGACACTCGGGATGGAGGTGTGACCAGGTACTAGAGATGGAGGTGTGACGAGGCACTAGGGATGGAGGTGTGACCAGGTACTAGAGATGGAGGTGTGACGAGGCACTAGGGATGGAGGTGTGACCAGGTACTAGAGATGGAGGTGTGACGAGGCACTAGGGATGGAGGTGTGACCAGGTACTAGGGATGGAGGTGTGAGCAGACACTCAGGATGGAGGTGTGACCAGGCACTAGAGATGGAGGTGTGACGAGGCACTAGGGATGGAGGTGTGACGAGGTACTAGGGATGGAGGTGTGACCAGGCACTAGGGATGGAGGTGTGACCAGGTACTAGAGATTGAGGTGTGACCAGGCACTAGGGATGGAGGTGTGACCAGGTATTAGGGATGGAGGTGTGACCAGGCACTAGGGATGGAGGTGTGACCAGGTATTAGGGATGGAGGTGTGACCAGGCACTAGGGATGGAGGTGTGACCAGGTATTAGGGATGGAGGTGTGACCAGGTACTAGGGATGGAGGTGTGACCAGGTACTAGGGATGGAGGTGTGACCAGGTACTAGGGATGGAGGTGTGACCAGGTACTAGGGATGGAGGTGTGACCAGGTACTAGGGATGGAGGTGTGACCAGGTACTAGGGATGGAGGTGTGACCAGGTACTAGGGATGGAGGTGTGACCAGGTACTAGGGATGGAGGTGTGTCCAGGTACTAGGGATGGAGGTGTGACCAGGTACTAAGGATGGAGGTGTGACCAGGTACTAGGGATGGAGGTGTGACCAGGTACTAGCGATGGAGGTGTGACCAGGTACTAGGGATGGAGGTGTAACGGAGATCATCGGTTCACCTACTCTGCGTTCAGTGGATGCAGTGGATTGAGACGTACTCCATGTAAAAATAACTGACATCTTCAAATTGACAGATTTTTTGGGGATTTTGTTAATTATGTTACTTAGATTGCTAATGTCTAAATGTCTAAATAAATCACAACACATCATAACACAGTAGATTACTGTTTACTAAAGCATAATACAGTGGTATAATACAGTTTAATAAGCCATAATACAGTGTAATACAGTTAATACCGTATAATACAGTGTAATACAGTTAATACAGTATCACACAGTACAATACAGTACAATACAGTGTAATACAGTAATACAGTGCAATACAGTGTAATACAGTGTAATACAGTATAATACAGTATAACACAGCATAATACAGTACAATACAGTATAACACAGTATAATACAGTATCACACAGTATAACACAGTATAATACAGTATAATACAGTACCACACAGTATAATACAGTGTAATACAGCAATACAGTATAACACAGCACAATACAGTTAATACAGTATAAAACAGTTAATACAGTATAATACAGTACAATACAGTGGTATAATACAGTACAATACAGTGGTATAATACAGTATAATACCATATAATGTAGTGGTATAATATAGTACAATACAGTGGTATAATACAGTATAATACAGTGGTATAATATAGTATAATACAGTATAATACAGTGGTATAATATAGTATAATACAGTATAATACAGTGGTATAATATAGTATAATACAGTGGTATAATATAGTATAATACAGTGGTATAATACAGTATAATACAGTGGTATAATATAGTATAATACAGTCGTATAATATAGTATAATACAGTGGTATAATATAGTATAATACAGTGGTATAATACAGTATAATACAGTGGTATAATACAGTGGTATAATACAGTATAATACAGTGGTATAATACCATATAATGCAGTGGTATAATATAGTATAATACAGTGGTATAATATAGTATAATACAGTGGTATAATATAGTATAATACAGTGGTATAATAAAGTATAATATAGTATAATTGTCACGTCTAATCAAGGTGGGTGGAATCAGGCGCAGAGAGCAGATAGCGATATCAAGTTTTATTCTCCGGTGAACAAAATAAACAACGGTCAACCCAAATACACACAGGGTGAAATTATCCAACACAGGATAAAGACTAACTAAATAAGAAACACAAAACACCGACAGACAAAATGAATGACAAAATAAACAATCCCGCACAAAACAAGGGCGGGACAACCTACATTAAATACAGACACTAATTAACTAAACAACACACAGGTGAAACCAATTAGACAAAACCAACAGATACACGAAAAAGGGATCAGTAGTGGCTAATAGGACGGTGACGACGACCGCCGAGCACTGCCCGAACGGGCAGGAGAGCCAACTTCGGCGGAAGTCGTGACAGTACCCCCCCCCCTGACGCGCGGCCCGCAGCCCGCCGCCACCGTCCTCGAGGACGACCCGGAGGACAAGGTGCTGGGCGATCCGGGTGGAGGCGGTGGAAATCTCTCAGGAGGGAAGGGTCCAAAATATCCCTCACCGGAACCCAGCATCTCTCCTCCGGGCCGTACCCCTCCCAGTCCACGAGGTACTGTAGGCCCCCCACCCGGCGTCTCGAATCAAGAATGCTTCGAACTGTATACGCCGGGGACCCCTCGATGTCCAGAGGGGGCGGAGGGACCTCAGGCACCTCACCTTCTTGCAGGGGACCAGCCACCACCAGCCTAAGGAGAGACACATGAAACGAGGGGTTAATACGGTAATACCTCGGAAGTTGTAACCTATAACACACCTTGTTTATTCTCCTCAGGACTTTGAACGGCCCCACACACTGCGGCCCCAGCTTCCGACAGGGCAGGCGGAGAGACAGGTTTCGGGTTGTGAGCCAGACCCTGTCCCCCGGTGCAAACACGGGGGTCTCACTGCGGTGCTGGTCAGCGCTCCTCTTCTGCCGTTCTCCCGCTAACCGTAATGAGTCCTGAACGGCTTTCCAGGTGTCCTTGGAGCGCTGTACCCATTCCTCCACTGCAGGAGCCTCGGTCTGACTCTGATGCCATGGAGCCAGGACCGGCTGGTAACCTAACACACACTCAAAAGGAGACAAGTTAGTAGAGGAGTGGCGTAAGGTGTTCTGGGCAAGTTTGGCCCATGGAACATACCTTGCCTACTCACCAGGCCGGTCCAGACAATAGGACCGCAAAACCTGCCCACATCCTGGTTAACGCGCTCCACCTGCCCATTGCTCTCGGGGTGAAAACCTGAGGTTAAGCTAACCGAGACCCCCATTCTCTCCATAAATGCCCTCCACACTCTGGACGTGAATTGGGGACCCCGATCAGAGTCGATATCCTCAGGCACCCCATAGTGCCGGAAGACATGGGTAAACAAAGCCTCAGCAGTCTGCAGGGCCGTAGGAAGACCGGGCAACGGAATGAGACGACAGGACTTAGAAAACCGATCCACAACGACCAGGATCGTAGTACTTCCCCGGGACGGGGGATGGTCGGTAAGAAAATCCACCAATAAATGTGTCCACGGCCATTGTGGAACGGGGAGGGGTTGTAATTTCCCTCTAGGCAGGTGCCGAGGAGCCTTGCTCTGAGCACACACTGAGCAGGAGGAGACATAAAATCTCACGTCTTTAGCCAGTGTGGGCCACCAGTATCTCCCTCTCAGACTCTGCACTGTCCTCTTGATACCAGGATGACCCAAGGAGGGAAGAGTATGAGCCCACCGAATCAGCTTGTCCCGGAGCACCCTCGGCACGTACTTGGTCCCTACTGGACAGTGAGGAGGAGCCGGCTCTGACCGTGAGGCCCTCTCTATCTCAGCGTCCACCTCCCATACCACCGGTGCCACGAGACATGACGGTGGAATGATGGGAGTTGGCTCTACTGACCGTTCCTTGGTATCATAGAGGCGAGACAGTGCGTCAGCTTTAGTGTTTTGGGAGCCTGGCCGGTAAGTGAGGGTAAACTGGAACCTAGTAAAAAACATGGCCCATCTAGCCTGACGTGGATTTAGTCTCTTAGCTGCCCGGATGTACTCGAGATTACGATGGTCAGTCCAGATGAGAAAAGGGTATTTAGCCCCCTCAAGCCAATGTCTCCACACCTTCAGAGCCTTGACTACAGCTAACAACTCCCGGTCCCCCACATCATAGTTTCGCTCCGCTGGGCTGAGCTTGCTCGAAAAGAAAGCACACGGGCGGAGTTTGGATGGCACGCCCGAGCGTTGGGACAGCACGGCTCCAACCCCAGCCTCGGACGCATCCACCTCCACTATGAACGCTAAAGAGGGGTCCGGATGCGCCAACACGGGCGCATTGGTGAACAGCTCTTTCAGACGACTGAAAGCTCTGCCCGCCTCTGCTGACCAGCGCAAGCGCACCGGTCCTCCCTTCAGCAGTGAGGTGATGGGAGCAACCACCTGACAAAACCCCGGAAAAACCTCCGGTAGTAATTGGCAAACCCTAAAAACCGCTGCACTTCTTTCACCGTGGTCGGAGTCGGCCAATTACGCACAGCTGTAACGCGGTCATCCTCCATCACCACCCCGGAGTTGGAAATACGATACCCCAGGAAGGAAACGGACTGTTTGAAAAACTCACATTTCTCCGCCTTGCAATACAGGTCATGCTCCAGTAGTCGCCCAAGTACCTTACGCACCAGAGACACATGCTCCGCGCGTGTGGCAGAATAGATCAAGATGTCATCAATGTACACTACCACTCCCTGCCCGAGCAGGTCTCGGAGAATCTCATCTACGAAGGATTGAAAAACGGCTGGAGCATTCTTCAACCCGTATGGCATGACGCAGTACTCATAATGACCAGAAGTAGTACTAAATGCGCTTTTCCACTCATCTCCTCCCCGGATACGTACCAGATTATACGCGCTCCTCAGGTCCAGTTTTGTGAAGAATCGCGCCCCGTGAAATGATTCCATTGCCGTAGCGATGAGAGGTAGTGGTTAACTAAACCCCACTGTGATGGAATTTAGACCTCTATAATCAACGCACGGACGCAGACCTCCATCCTTCTTCTTCACAAAAAAGAAGCTTGAGGAGACGGGTGATATGGAGGGCTGAATTTACCCCTGTCCCAGCGATTCAGAAACATATGTTTCCATCGCAACTGTCTCCTCCTGGGACAATGGATACACGTGACTCCTAGGAAGTGCAGCGTTTTCCAGAAGGTTTATCGCACAGTCCTCTCGACGATGAGGTGGTAATTGGGTCGCCTTCCCTTTACTGAAGGTGATAGCCAAATCGGCATATTCAGAGGGAATGCGCACGGTGGAAACTTGGTCTGGACTCTCCACCGTGGTCGCATCAACGGCAACTCCTATGCACCTTCCTGAACACTCCTCTGACCACCCCTTAAGAGCCCCCTGTCGCCAGAAAATCACCGGGTTGTGTTGAGCTAACCAGGGAACCCCAAACACCACTGGAAACGCAGGTGAATCTATAAGGAACAGGCTAATCTGCTCCTTATGATCACCCTGCGTTACCATGTCCAGCAGCACCGTAGCCTCCCTAATTACTCCTGACCCTAATGGTCGGCTATCTAAGGAGTGCACGGGGAAAGGTCGATCTAACGACACCAGGGAATCCCTAGCCTTAACGCAAGCCCACGATCCATAAAATTCCTAGCTGCGCCTGAATCGACTAGCGCCTTATGCTGTAGAGATGGGTGAAAAACCAGGGAAAGAAATCAATACAAACACATGACCGACAGGAAGCTCTGAATGAGTTTGGTGCTTACTCACCTCGGGTGATCGAGCAGTGTTCCACCTGTCCTCCCGACTCCTAGACGAGTTCCTCCAGCACTGGTCGGACGTGTGCCCTCGTCGACCACAACTGGTGCAGGAGGACACTCCTCCTCTGGTTCCCCTGGAAGCCGTACCTCCTAATTCCATAGGGATAGGAACAAGGGGGCTGGGGATTGGAAACGACAGGACCTGATCCGAACGCCCGCGAGCAGCCAGCAGGTTGTCGAGACGGATAGCGAGATCGATAAGTCCATCCAGTGTGAATGTGGTGTCCCGACATGCCAGCTCCCTGCGGACGTCCTCCCTGAGACTACATCTAAAATGATCAATCAAGGCCCTGTCGTTCCATCCTGCTCCTGCTGCCAAAGTCCTAAACTCAAGGGCAAATTCCTGTACGCTCCTCGTCTCCTGACGCAGGTGGAACAGCCGTTCACCCGCCGCCCGACCCTCGGGTGGATGGTCAAAAACAGCTCGGAATCGGCGGGTGAACTCTGGGTAATTATCCTTAGCCGAGTCCGGACCATTCCATACTGCGTTGGCCCACTCGAGGGCTCGCCCAGTCAAGCAGGAGACGAGGGCGCACACGCTCTCCTCTCCAGAGGGAGCAGGACGCACAGTAGCCAGGTATAGTTCCAGCTGAAGGAGGAAACCCTGGCACCCAGCCGCCGATCCGTCAAACTCCCGTGGGAGTGTCAGCCGAAGAGCCCCAGAGCCAGATGTGGTCGCAGAAACAGGAGGTGCTGAAGGAGGGGTTGGTAGAGATGAGGTGGGGAGGCCACTCCTCTCCCATCGATCCATTCTCTCCATCATTTGGTCCATAGCAGAACCAATCCGGTGAAGCACGCTGGTATGATGGAGGACCCTCTCTTCCATCGATGGGAGAGGAGACGCTGCTGCTCCTGCTGATTCCATGGGTGGTGTGGGATTCTGTCACGTCTAATCAAGGTGGGTGAAATCAGGCGCAGAGAGCAGATAGCGATATAAAGTTTTATTCTCCGGTGAACAAAATAAACAACGGTCAACCCAAATACACACAGGGTGAAATTATCCAACACAGGATAAAGACTAACCGGAGAATAAGAAACACAAAACACCGACAGACAAAATGAATGACAAAATCAACAATCCCGCACAAAACAAGGGCGGGACAACCTACATTAAATACAGACACTAATTAACTAAACAACACACAGGTGAAACCAATTAGACAAAACCAACAGATACACCAAAAAGGGATCGGTAGTGGCTAATAGGACGGTGACGACGACCGCCGAGCACCGCCCGAACGGGCAGGAGAGCCAACTTCGGCGGAAGTCGTGACAATAATACAGTGGCATAATACAGTATAATACAGTGGTATAATATAGCATAATACAGTGGAATAATATAGTATAATACAGTGGAATAATATAGTCTAATACAGTGGAATAATATAGTATAATACAGTGGTATAATATAGTATAATACAGTGGAATAATATAGTATAATACAGTGGTATAATATAGTATAATACAGTGGTATAATATAGTATAATACAGTATAATACAGTGGTTTAATATAGTATAATACAGTGGTATAATATAGTATAATACAGTGGAATAATATAGTATAATACAGTGGTATAATATAGTATAATACAGTATAATACAGTGGTTTAATATAGTATAATACAGTGGTATAATACAGTGGTTTAATATAGTATGATGCAGTGGTATAATATAGTATAATACAGTGGTATACTATAGTATAATGCAGTGGTATAATATAGTATAGTACAGTGGTATAATATAGTATAATACAGTATAATACAGTGGAATAATATAGTATAATACAGTGGTATAATATAGTATAATACAGTGGTATAATATAGTATAATACAGTGGTATAATATAGTATAATACAGTGGTATAATATAGTATAATGCAGTGGTATAATACAGTATAATACAGTGGAATAATATAGTATAATAGAGTGGTATAATATAGTATAATACAGTGGTATAATATAGTATAATACAGTATAATACAGTGGTTTAATATAGTATAATGCAGTGGTATAATGTAGTATAATACAGTGGTATAATATAGTATAATACAGTGGTATAATACAGCATAATACAGTGGTTTAATATAGTATAATACAGTGGTATAATATAGTATAATACAGTGGAATAATATAGTATAATACAGTTATATAATATAGTATAATACAGTATAATACAGTGGTTTAATATAGTATAATACAGTGGTATAATATAGTATAATACAGTATAATACAGTATAATACAGTGGTATAATACAGCATAATACAGTGGTTTAATATAGTATAATACAGTGGTATAATATAGTATAATACAGTGGAATAATATGGTATAATACAGTTATATAATATAGTATAATACAGTATAATACAGTGGTTTAATATAGTATAATACAGTGGTATAATACAGTGGTTTAATATAGTATGATGCAGTGGTATAATATAGTATAATACAGTGGTATACTATAGTATAATGCAGTGGTATAAAATAGTATAATACAGTGGTATAATATAGTATAATACAGTATAATACAGTGGAATAATATAGTATAATACAGTGGTATAATATAGTATAATACAGTGGTATAATATAGTATAATGCAGTGGTATAATATAGTATAATGCAGTGGTATAATACAGTATAATACAGTGGAATAATATAGTATAATAGAGTGGTATAATATAGTATAATACAGTGGTATAATATAGTATAATACAGTATAATAGAGTGGTTTAATATAGTATAATGCAGTGGTATAATGTAGTATAATACAGTGGTATAATATAGTATAATACAGTATAATACAGTATAATACAGTGGTATAATACAGCATAATACAGTGGTTTAATATAGTATAATACAGTGGTATAATATAGTATAATACAGTATAATACAGTGGTTTAATATAGTATAATGCAGTGGTATAATATAGTATAATACAGTATAATACAGTGGTATAATATAGTATAATATAGTATAATACAGTGGTTTAATATAGTATAATGCAGTGGTATAATACAGTATAATGCAGTGGTATAATACAGTATAATGCAGTGGTATAATATAGTATAATACAGTGGTTTAATATAGTATAATGCAGTGGTTTAATATAGTATAATGCAGTGGTTTAATATAGTATAATGCAGTGGTATAATACAGTATAATGCAGTGGTCTAATATAGTTTAATGCAGTGGTATAATACAGTATAATGCAGTGGTATAATATAGTATAATGCAGTATAATACAGTGGTATAATATAGTGTAATACAGTGGTATAATATAGTGTAATATAGTATAATACAGTGGTTTAATATAGTACAATACAGTGGTATTTCATTAGCAATAAAGCAGGAGGAGATGTGGTATATGGCCAATATACCACATCTTAGTGCTGTTCTTATGTACAACTTAACACACAAACCAAAAATTCCACAAACCCCGAAGTACCTTACTGCTGTTATAAACTTCTTACCAACGTAATCCGAGCAGAAAAAATACAAGTTTTGGTGTACCCGTGGTGTACGGTCTGATTTACCACAGCTGTCAGGCAAACAGCAGTCAGGGCTCTAACCACCCAGTTTACAATACAATATAATACTGCCTTTGGAAAAGTTGTAAAAAGGCTATTTTTAAAGGTGTCACCTTTTAATATACCATGCGTGACAGCCATGGTATATCAGACCGTATACCGCGGTTCTCTTGTGCTGTGACTCCATCAGAGTCCATCCCATGCATCCCCAATACTGTTGTAGTTCAGTAAATCTAGTATATCAGTCTGTCAACCCTCGATGAGACTCTGTTATTTCTTAATTATCACTAATCAATTTATATCTTTATTTCACTAGGCAAGTCAGTTAAAGAACAAATTCTTATTTTCCATGAAGGCCGAGGAACAGTGGGTTAACTGCTTGGTTGTTCTTCCAACATTTGTCGTTATTTTCCCTTTGTTACTGTTTAGGCATGTACTAAATACGAATTGGACTCCTGCGTTATAATGCAATCCCTTTCTATTTTATTATATTATACTACATTCTGAATCTTTGAACATTTTCCAGAAAAATCGCTAACAATTAAATGTAACTTGATGCGTCAAGGCACATAGCTGTCTGTAAGCACGAGTCCAAGGATTATGTTCAAATACAAAGGACTCTTTAGACACATAGCTGGGGCTGCAGAGTAGCCTCGTGGTTAGACCGTTGGACTATTAACCGAAAGGTTGCAAGTTCAAATCCCCAAGCTGACAAGGTACAAATCTGTCGTTCTGCCCCTGAACAGGCAGTTAACCCACTGTTCCTAGGCCCTCATTCAAAATAAATACAAAGGACTCTTTAGGTACATTCACACTCCACTCCTTTTAAAAGCGAGTATTTGCATTACATGCATATACCCCATTGCATATTTTTTTAATACATTTTCATCATTTAACCATGCGTCTTGCAATAGGTTCACATATTAGAGGTTATTCGCAATACAAATGTTTGGTATGCTAATTCTTCTTCAGACACAACCAATGCACCGAGGACTACGAAGCTGTTTGACACTTTTTAAAACTGGAGGATATATTAAATAATATTTATTAATACAGGTCGAGGATATTGTGACAGTAGCCTATTGCATCCAGTCTTAAACCACTCAATAACAAATATAGCCTGTAATGATGAGAGTGAAATACTAGCTAGGAAGGTGTGATGTTTTCTGTCTATTTATACAGCTTGTGTCATAAGGGAGATCCAAGGAAGGTTGTATTAATTTGCATACAGGGAGGGACCAATACGGACACGGAGGGGCAATGTAAGAGACACAATTTGTTTCCACGGCAACAGGCTCAGAGTATAGACACATACAAAAAAAAGGTTTAACCTGGACTTCAGAGAGTCGATTTGAAAACACTTTAATTTCAGTGGAACTCTAGCTGTGTGGATAAATGGGATGGATAGGGGAACTGTGGCTGTGTGGATAAATGGGATGGATAGGAGAACTCTAGCTGTGTGGATAAATGGGATGGATAGGGGAACTCTAGCTGTGTGGATAAATGGGATGGATAGGGGAACTGTGGCTGTGTGGATAAATGGGATGGATAGGGGAACTCTAGCTGTGTGGATAAATGGGATGGATAGGGGAACTGTGGCTGTGTGGATAAATGGGATGGATAGGAGAACTCTAGCTGTGTGGATAAATGGGATGGATAGGGGAACTGTGGCTGTGTGGATAAATGGGATGGATAGGAGAACTCTAGCTGTGTGGATAAATGGGATGGATAGGGGAACTGTGGCTGTGTGGATAAATGGGATGGATAGGGGAACTCTAGCTGTGTGGATAAATGGGATGGATAGGGGAACTGTGGCTGTGTGGATAAATGGGATGGATAGGAGAACTCTAGCTGTGTGGATAAATGGGATGGATAGGGGAACTGTGGCTGTGTGGATAAATGGGATGGATAGGGGAACTGTGGCTGTGTGGATAAATGGGATGGATAGGGGAACTCTAGCTGTGTGGATAAATGGGATGGATAGGAGAACTGTGGCTGTGTGGATAAATGGGATGGATAGGGGAACTCTAGCTGTGTGGATAAATGGGATGGATAGGGGAACTGTGGCTGTGTGGATAAATGGGATGGATAGGAGAACTCTAGCTGTGTGGATAAATGGGATGGATAGGGGAACTGTGGCTGTGTGGATAAATGGGATGGATAGTGGAACTGTGGCTGTGTGGATAAATGGGATGGATAGGGGAACTCTAGCTGTGTGGATAAATGGGATGGATAGGGGAACTGTGGCTGTGTGGATAAATGGGATGGATAGTGGAACTGTGGCTGTGTGGATAAATGGGATGGATAGGGGAACTCTAGCTGTGTGGATAAATGGGATGGATAGGGGAACTGTGGCTGTGTGGATAAATGGGATGGATAGGGGGAACTCTAGCTGTGTGGATAAATGGGATGGATAGGAGAACTGTGGCTGTGTGGATAAATGGGATGGATAGGGGAACTCTAGCTGTGTGGATAAATGGGATGGATAGGGGAACTGTGGCTGTGTGGATAAATGGGATGGATAGTGGAACTGTGGCTGTGTGGATAAATGGGATGGATAGGGGAACTCTAGCTGTGTGGATAAATGGGATGGATAGGGGAACTGTGGCTGTGTGGATAAATGGGATGGATAGGGGAACTCTAGCTGTGTGGATAAATGGGATGGATAGGAGAACTGTGGCTGTGTGGATAAATGGGATGGATAGGGGAACTCTAGCTGTGTGGATAAATGGGATGGATAGGGGAACTGTGGCTGTGTGGATAAATGGGATGGATAGTGGAACTGTGGCTGTGTGGATAAATGGGATGGATAGGGGAACTCTAGCTGTGTGGATAAATGGGATGGATAGGGGAACTGTGGCTGTGTGGATAAATGGGATGGATAGTGGAACTGTGGCTGTGTGGATAAATGGGATGGATAGGGGAACTCTAGCTGTGTGGATAAATGGGATGGATAGGGGAACTGTGGCTGTGTGGATAAATGGGATGGATAGGGGAACTCTAGCTGTGTGGATAAATGGGATGGATAGGAGAACTGTGGCTGTGTGGATAAATGGGATGGATAGGGGAACTCTAGCTGTGTGGATAAATGGGATGGATAGGGGAACTGTGGCTGTGTGGATAAATGGGATGGATAGTGGAACTGTGGCTGTGTGGATAAATGGGATGGATAGGGGAACTCTAGCTGTGTGGATAAATGGGATGGATAGGGGAACTGTGGCTGTGTGGATAAATGGGATGGATAGTGGAACTGTGGCTGTGTGGATAAATGGGATGGATAGGGGAACTGTGGCTGTGTGGATAAATGGGATGGATAGTGGAACTGTAGCTGTGTGGATAAATGGGATGGATAGGGGAACTGGATAGGGGAACTGTGGCTGTGTGGATAAATGGGATGGATAGGGGAACTGTGGCTGTGTGGATAAATGGGATGGATAGGGGAACTCTAGCTGTGTGGATAAATGGGATGGATAGGGGAACTGTGGCTGTGTGGATAAATGGGATGGATAGGGGAACTGTGGCTGTGTGGATAAATGGGATGGATAGGGGAACTGTAGCTGTGTGGATAAATGGGATGGATAGGGGAACTGTGGCTGTGTGGATAAATGGGATGGATAGGGGAACTGTGGCTGTGTGGATAAATGGGATGGATAGTGTAACTGTAGCTGTGTGGATAAATGGGATGGATAGGGGAACTGTGGCTGTGTGGATAAATGGGATGGATAGTGGAACTGTAGCTGTGTGGATAAATGGGATGGATAGGGGAACTGTGGCTGTGTGGATAAATGGGATGGATAGGGGAACTGTGGCTGTGTGGATAAATGGGATGGATAGGGGAACTGTGGCTGTGTGGATAAATGGGATGGATAGGAGAACTCTAGCTGTGTGGATAAATGGGATGGATAGGGGAACTGTGGCTGTGTGGATAAATGGGATGGATAGGGGAACTGTGGCTGTGTGGATAAATGGGATGGATAGGGGAACTCTAGCTGTGTGGATAAATGGGATGGATAGGGGAGCTGTGGCTGTGTGGATAAATGGGATGGATAGGAGAACTGTGGCTGTGTGGATAAATGGGATGGATAGGGGAACTCTAGCTGTGTGGATAAATGGGATGGATAGGGGAACTGTGGCTGTGTGGATAAATGGGATGGATAGGGGAACTGTGGCTGTGTGGATAAATGGGATGGATAGGGGAACTCTAGCTGTGTGGATAAATGGGATGGATAGGGGAGCTGTGGCTGTGTGGATAAATGGGATGGATAGGAGAACTGTGGCTGTGTGGATAAATGGGATGGATAGGGGAACTCTAGCTGTGTGGATAAATGGGATGGATAGGGGAACTCTAGCTGTGTGGATAAATGGGATGGATAGGGGAACTCTAGCTGTGTGGATAAATGGGATGGATAGGGGAACTCTAGCTGTGTGGATAAATGGGATGGATAGGGGAACTGTGGCTGTGTGGATAAATGGGATGGATAGGGGAACTCTAGCTGTGTGGATAAATGGGATGGATAGGGGAACTCTAGCTGTGTGGATAAATGGGATGGATAGGGGAACTCTAGCTGTGTGGATAAATGGGATGGATAGGGGAACTCTAGCTGTGTGGATAAATGGGATGGATAGGGGAACTCTAGCTGTGTGGATAAATGGGATGGATAGGGGAACTCTAGCTGTGTGGATAAATGGGATGGATAGGGGAACTGTGGCTGTGTGGATAAATGGGATGGATAGGGGAACTGTGGCTGGGTGGATAAATGGGATGGATAGGGGAGCTGTGGCTGTGTGGATAAATGGGATGGATAGGGGAACTCTAGCTGTGTGGATAAATGGGATGGATAGGGGAACTCTAGCTGTGTGGATAAATGGGATGGATAGGGGAACTCTAGCTGTGTGGATAAATGGGATGGATAGGGGAACTCTAGCTGTGTGGATAAATGGGATGGATAGGGGAACTGTGGCTGTGTGGATAAATGGGATGGATAGGGGAACTGTGGCTGTGTGGATAAATGGGATGGATAGGGGAACTCTAGCTGTGTGGATAAATGGGATGGATAGGGGAACTCTAGCTGTGTGGATAAATGGGATGGATAGGGGAACTCTAGCTGTGTGGATAAATGGGATGGATAGGGGAACTCTAGCTGTGTGGATAAATGGGATGGATAGGGGAACTCTAGCTGTGTGGATAAATGGGATGGATAGGGGAACTCTAGCTGTGTGGATAAATGGGATGGATAGGGGAACTGTGGCTGTGTGGATAAATGGGATGGATAGGGGAACTGTGGCTGGGTGGATAAATGGGATGGATAGGGGAACTCTAGCTGTGTGGATAAATGGGATGGATAGGGGAACTCTAGCTGTGTGGATAAATGGGATGGATATGAGAACTCTAGCTGTGTGGATAAATGGGATGGATAGGGGAACTGTGGCTGTGTGGATAAATGGGATGGATAGGAGAACTGTGGCTGTGTGGATAAATGGGATGGATAGGGGAACTGTGGCTGTGTGGATAAATGGGATGGATAGGGGAACTGTGGCTGTGTGGATAAATGGGATGGATAGGGGAACTCTAGCTGTGTGGATAAATGGGATGGATAGGGGAACTCTAGCTGTGTGGATAAATGGGATGGATAGGGGAACTCTAGCTGTGTGGATAAATGGGATGGATATGAGAACTCTAGCTGTGTGGATAAATGGGATGGATAGGGGAACTGTGGCTGTGTGGATAAATGGGATGGATAGGGGAACTGTGGCTGTGTGGATAAATGGGATGGATAGGGGAACTGTGGCTGTGTGGATAAATGGGATGGATAGGGGAACTCTAGCTGTGTGGATAAATGGGATGGATAGGGGAACTGTGGCTGTGTGGATAAATGGGATGGATAGGAGAACTGTGGCTGTGTGGATAAATGGGATGGATAGGGGAACTCTAGCTGTGTGGATAAATGGGATGGATAGGGGAACTGTGGCTGTGTGGATAAATGGGATGGATAGGGGAACTCTAGCTGTGTGGATAAATGGGATGGATAGGGGAACTCTAGCTGTGTGGATAAATGGGATGGATAGGGGAACTCTAGCTGTGTGGATAAATGGGATGGATAGGGGAACTCTAGCTGTGTGGATAAATGGGATGGATATGAGAACTCTAGCTGTGTGGATAAATGGGATGGATAGGGGAACTGTGGCTGTGTGGATAAATGGGATGGATAGGAGAACTGTGGCTGTGTGGATAAATGGGATGGATAGGGGAACTGTGGCTGTGTGGATAAATGGGATGGATAGGAGAACTGTGGCTGTGTGGATAAATGGGATGGATAGGGGAACTCTAGCTGTGTGGATAAATGGGATGGATAGGGGAACTGTGGCTGTGTGGATAAATGGGATGGATAGGGGAACTCTAGCTGTGTGGATAAATGGGATGGATAGGGGAACTGTGGCTGTGTGGATAAATGGGATGGATAGGGGAACTCTAGCTGTGTGGATAAATGGGATGGATAGGGGAACTCTAGCTGTGTGGATAAATGGGATGGATAGGGGAACTCTAGCTGTGTGGATAAATGGGATGGATATGAGAACTCTAGCTGTGTGGATAAATGGGATGGATAGGGGAACTGTGGCTGTGTGGATAAATGGGATGGATAGGAGAACTGTGGCTGTGTGGATAAATGGGATGGATAGGGGAACTGTGGCTGTGTGGATAAATGGGATGGATAGGGGAACTGTGGCTGTGTGGATAAATGGGATGGATAGGGGAACTCTAGCTGTGTGGATAAATGGGATGGATAGGGGAACTCTAGCTGTGTGGATAAATGGGATGGATAGGGGAACTCTAGCTGTGTGGATAAATGGGATGGATATGAGAACTGTGGCTGTGTGGATAAATGGGATGGATAGGGGAGCTGTGGCTGTGTGGATAAATGGGATGGATAGGGGAACTCTAGCTGTGTGGATAAATGGGATGGATAGGGGAACTGTGGCTGTGTGGATAAATGGGATGGATAGGAGAACTGTGGCTGTGTGGATAAATGGGATGGATAGGGGAACTGTGGCTGTGTGGATAAATGGGATGGATAGGGGAACTGTGGCTGTGTGGATAAATGGGATGGATAGGGGAACTCTAGCTGTGTGGATAAATGGGATGGATAGGGGAACTCTAGCTGTGTGGATAAATGGGATGGATAGGGGAACTCTAGCTGTGTGGATAAATGGGATGGATATGAGAACTGTGGCTGTGTGGATAAATGGGATGGATAGGGGAGCTGTGGCTGTGTGGATAAATGGGATGGATAGGGGAACTGTGGCTGTGTGGATAAATGGGATGGATAGGGGAACTCTAGCTGTGTGGATAAATGGGATGGATAGGAGAACTGTGGCTGTGTGGATAAATGGGATGGATAGGGGAGCTGTGGCTGTGTGGATAAATGGGATGGATAGGGGAACTGTGGCTGTGTGGACAAATGGGATGGATAGGGGAACTCTAGCTGTGTGGATAAATGGGATGGATAGGAGAACTGTGGCTGTGTGGATAAATGGGATGGATAGGGGAGCTGTGGCTGTGTGGATAAATGGGATGGATAGGGGAACTGTGGCTGTGTGGATAAATGGGATGGATAGGGGAACTCTAGCTGTGTGGATAAATGGGATGGATAGGGGAACTGTGGCTGTGTGGATAAATGGGATGGATAGGAGAACTCTAGCTGTGTGGATAAATGGGATGGATAGGGGAACTGTGGCTGTGTGGATAAATGGGATGGATAGGGGAACTCTAGCTGTGTGGATAAATGGGATGGATAGGGGAACTCTAGCTGTGTGGATAAATGGGATGGATAGTGGAACTGTGGCTGTGTGGATAAATGGGATGGATAGGGGAACTCTGGCTGTGTGGATAAATGGGATGGATAGTGGAACTGTGGCTGTGTGGATAAATGGGATGGATAGGGGAACTGTGGCTGTGTGGATAAATGGGATGGATAGGGGAACTCTAGCTGTGTGGATAAATGGGATGGATAGGGGAACTCTAGCTGTGTGGATAAATGGGATGGATAGGAGAACTCTAGCTGTGTGGATAAATGGGATGGATAGGGGAACTGTGGCTGTGTGGATAAATGGGATGGATAGGGGAACTCTGGCTGTGTGGATAAATGGGATGGATAGGGGAACTCTAGCTGTGTGGATAAATGGGATGGATAGTGGAACTCTAGCTGTGTGGATAAATGGGATGGATAGGAGAACTCTAGCTGTGTGGATAAATGGGATGGATAGTGGAACTGTGGCTGTGTGGATAAATGGGATGGATAGGAGAACTCTAGCTGTGTGGATAAATGGGATGGATAGGGGAACTGTGGCTGTGTGGATAAATGGGATGGATAGGAGAACTCTAGCTGTGTGGATAAATGGGATGGATAGGGGAACTGTAGCTGTGTGGATAAATGGGATGGATAGGGGAACTCTAGCTGTGTGGATAAATGGGATGGATAGGGGAGCTGTGGCTGTGTGGATAAATGGGATGGATAGGGGAACTGTGGCTGTGTGGATAAATGGGATGGATAGGGGAACTCTAGCTGTGTGGATAAATGGGATGGATAGGGGAGCTGTGGCTGTGTGGATAAATGGGATGGATAGTGGAACTGTAGCTCTGTGGATAAATGGGATGGATAGGGGAACTGTGGCTGTGTGGATAAATGGGATGGATAGTGGAACTGTAGCTCTGTGGATAAATGGGATGGATAGTGGAATTCTAGCTGTGTGGATAAATGGGATGGATAGGGGAACTATGGCTGTGGATAAATGGACATGTGTCTCCGTTGACAAAATAATCATATTTCTATAGTTTTTACTTTAGAAACACTTCGGTAAGAATGGAGATCTGTAGTAAATAACGGATTCATCTAAATATATGTGAATGTAAATGAGAACACTGACGGAGTCCACCGGCTGAAACACTGGTGCTTCTTTTAACCAATAACCACCTACACATATTATGATTAATATATAATATACAGTATACGATTTAGGGATTACCCTGAATAACACACATGGATATTTCCTATGGCCGGTTGTGGACTCATTCAACATCCTGAGATATGTGACATCCTGTGTTCTCTCTTCCTGTTGACAAATGCTGACTGCATGCAGTGCCTTCTGAAGGTATTCACAAGTCTTGACTTCCTCCAGATCTTTGTTGTGTTACAGAATAAAACAATGTATTAAAGTGAGATTTTGTGTCACTGACCTACGCACAATACGACCAAATGTCAATGCGGAATTACTTTTTTTTACCAAATGTTAACAAATTTAAAAAATTATGAAAAGCTGAAATATCTTTGAGAGTCAATACGTGTTGCCTAAATAAGTTCAGGAGTGACAATGTGCTTAAAACCTCTCAAAGCTAGGGGCAGAATTTTCACTTTTGGATAAATAGTGTGCCCAATTTCAACTTCCTGCTACTCATGCCAAGAATATAAGACATGCATATTATTCATAGATTTCGATAGAAAACACTCTGACATTTCTAAAACTGTTTGAATCATGTCTGTGAGTATAACAGAACTTATGTAGCAGGCAAAAACCCGCGAAGGACTAACTGTTCAGATTTTTTTTTTTCCCTCTCTGTTCACTAAATTGTCTTTGCCATTGGATATTTAATAGGAACCTATTTACAGTTCCTACCGCTTCCACACGATGTCACCAGTCTTTGGAATATGGTTGAGGTTATTCCTTTGTGCTATGAAGAAGTAGGCAAATTCGGAACTGGGGACACTTTTGTGAGTTGCGCAAGACATGAAAAGCAGTGCTTGTTTCTTTTCGTTCTAGTATTGAATACAGATTGCCCCGTCTACAATTTGATCGATTATTAACGTTTAAAAATACCTAACGTTATATTACAAAACTAGTTTTGAAATATTTTGGCAAAGTTTATAGGCAACTTTTGACATATTTTGTAGTGACGTTGCGTTTTTGTAAGCTGTTTTTTCTGGATCAAACGCGCTTTATAAATTGACATTTTCGATATATATGGACGGAATTAATCGAACAAAAGTGATGTTTACGGGACATATTGGAGTGCCAACAAAAGAAGCTCGTCAAAGGTAATGCATATGGTAATGCATATTTTATATTTTAGTTCAGCGTTTTGTGTAGCGCCTGCTATGCTAGCTCCTTTGTTTACTGCTGGTGCAGATGGGTGCAGGCTATCAGATAATAGCTTCTTATGCTTTTGCCGAAAAGCATTTTTAAAATCTGACATGTTGGCTGGATTCACGAGTGTAGCTTTAATTGACTATCTTACATGTGTGATTTAATGAAAGTTTGGATTGACAGAGGTGAGTCTTGTGGCTGAGCTAACAGTTACAATGCTTTTAGCTTGCAGTTTTGCATGCCATTATGCAGAGCGAATACAACAATTATCGTCTCTGAAATAATTATACGGATTTCATATTTGTCCAATTATTAAGCATGTGCTGAAACCTCAGAAATGCATCAGAAATTGCCCTTATTTTCAGCATCTCAAAAAGCACATCAAGATCCAGATATGGACCTCAGCCAAGATAAGTATATCTGGAATCAATAAAGCTTCATATCTTGAATGTGATGAGAGAACACAGATATGCGATGCCTTCAGAAGGTAATTATAACCCTTGACCTATTCCACATGTTGTTGTGTTGCAGCCTGAACTCAAAATGGATACCATTGTTTTTCTCTTACCCATCTAAACACAACACCCCATAATGACAAGGTGAACTTTAAGCACATGTATTGAACATTAACTACAGAAATATCTAATTTGCATAATAATTCACACCCCTGAGTCAATACTTTGTAGAAGCACCTTTGGCTGTGATTACAGCTGGGATTCCTTCTGGGTAAGTCTCAGAAAGCTTTCCACACCTTCATTGTGCAACATTTGCCCCAAAATATATTCAGGCACCATCGAATTTGTTGTTTATCATTGCTAGACAACACTTTGCAGGTCTTGAAATATATATTTTTAAGTAGATTTAAGTGAAATCTGCAACTCGACCACTTTAGGTTATTGTCCTGCTGAGGATCTGATCATCTCCCAGGATCTGGTGGAAAGCAGGTTTTCATCTAGGATTTTTTTCCTGTGTTTAGCTCTATTCCGTTTATTTTTTATCCTGAAAAACTTCCCAGGCCTTAATGATTACAATCGCACCCATAACATGATGCAGCCACCACTATGCTCGAAAATATGATGAGTAGTTCTCAGTAATGTGTTGTATTGGATTCGCCCCAAACATAACACTTTGTATTCAGGATAAAAAGTGAAATGTTTTGCAGTATTACTTCAGTGCCTTGTTGCAAACAGGATGCATTTTATGGAATATTTTTAATCTGTACAGACTTCTATTTCACTCTGTCAATTAAGTTAGTATTGTGGAGTAATTACAATGTTGTTGATCCATCCTCAACATTGAGGCGCGGGAGCCTGACGAACCCGGATGAGGCTCATCACCAAAAAAAAAAAAAACAGCATCAATGCAAACACGGGAATGAAACTGAGGACGTGACAGATATAGGGGGAGGTAATCTATGACGTGATAGAGTCCAGGTGAGTCCGATGAAGTGCATAACAATGGTGACAGGTGTTCGTAATGATGAGCAGCCCGTGCTGTGTTTTGATTTCTTTATTTAATTTAAACCTTTATTTTACTAGGCAAGTCAGTTAAGAACAAATTCTTATTTACAATGACGGTCTACCAGGGAACAGTGGATTAACTGCCTTGTTCTACCAGATGTTTAACTAGTCAGCTCAATCCAGCAACCTTTATGTTACTGGCCAAATGCTTTAACCACTAGGCTACCTGCCACCCCTTGATACACCATCCAAAGTGTAATTAATAACTTCAACCTGGTCAAAGGGATTTTCAAAATCTGCTTTTTTAAACTGGTTTTGTACCAATATTTTTATTGGTTTTAATTGATTTTGTACCCTGTCACAGTCGGCTGTGACTGTGACACAGCCTGGGATCGAACCAGCTGCTCCACTCGGGAGGCTGTGACTGTGACACAGCCTGGGATCGAACCAGCTGCTCCACTCGGGAGGCTGTGACTGTGACACAGCCTGGGATCGAACCAGCTGCTCCACTCGGGAGGCTGTGACTGTGACACAGCCTGGGATCGAACCAGCTGCTCCACTCGGGAGGCTGTGACTGTGACACAGCCTGGGATCGAACCAGCTGCTCCACTCGGGAGGCTGTGACTGTGACACAGCCTGGGATCGAACCAGCTGCTCCACTCAGGAGGCCGTGACTGTGACACAGCCTGGGATCGAACCAGCTGCTCCACTCGGGAGGCTGTGACTGAGACACAGCCTGGGATCGAACCAGCTGCTCCACTCGGGAGGCTGTGACTGTGACACAGCCTGGGATCGAACCAGCTGCTCCACTCGGGAGGCTGTGACTGAGACACAGCCTGGGATCGAACCAGCTGCTCCACTCAGGAGGCTGTGACTGTGACACAGCCTGGGATCGAACCAGCTGCTCCACTCGGGAGGCTGTGACTGAGACACAGCCTGGGATCGAACCAGCTGCTCCACTCGGGAGGCTGTGACTGAGACACAGCCTGGGATCGAACCAGCTGCTCCACTCGGGAGGCTGTGACTGAGACACAGCCTGGGATCGAACCAGCTGCTCCACTCGGGAGGCTGTGACTGTGACACAGCCTGGGATCGAACCAGCTGCTCCACTCGGGAGGCTGTGACTGTGACACAGCCTGGGATCGAACCAGCTGCTCCACTCGGGAGGCTGTGACTGTGACACAGCCTGGGATCGAACCAGCTGCTCCACTCGGGAGGCTGTGACTGAGACACAGCCTGGGATCGAACCAGCTGCTCCACTCGGGAGGCTGTGACTGTGACACAGCCTGGGATCGAACCAGCTGCTCCACTCAGGAGGCCGTGACTGAGACACAGCCTGGGATCGAACCAGCTGCTCCACTCGGGAGGCTGTGACTGAGACACAGCCTGGGATCGAACCAGCTGCTCCACTCAGGAGGCCGTGACTGTGACACAGCCTGGGATCGAACCAGCTGCTCCACTCGGGAGGCTGTGACTGTGACACAGCCTGGGATCGAACCAGCTGCTCCACTCGGGAGGCCGTGACTGTGACACAGCCTGGGATCGAACCAGCTGCTCCACTCGGGAGGCTGTGACTGTGACACAGCCTGGGATCGAACCAGCTGCTCCACTCGGGAGGCCGTGACTGTGACACAGCCTGGGATCGAACCAGCTGCTCCACTCGGGAGGCCGTGACTGTGACACAGCCTGGGATCGAACCAGCTGCTCCACTCGGGAGGCTGTGACTGTGACACAGCCTGGGATCGAACCAGCTGCTCCACTGGGAGGCCGTGACTGTGACACAGCCTGGGATCGAACCAGCTGCTCCACTCAGGAGGCTGTGACTGTGACTGGGTAATTAAATATGTGTCTTACATCATATGTAACTGGGTAGTTAAATGTGTGTGCTACATCATATGTAACTGGGTAGTTAAATGTGTGTGCTACATCATATGTAACTGGGTAGTTAAATGTGTGTGCTACATCATATGTAACTGGGTAGTTAAATGTGTGTGCTACATCATATGTAACTGTGTAGTTAAATGTGTGTGCTACATCATATGTAACTGGGTAGTTAAATGTGTGTGCTACATCATATGTAACTGGGTAGTTAAATGTGTGTGCTACATCATATGTAACTGTGTAGTTAAATGTGTGTGCTACATCATATGTAACTGGGTAATTAAATATGTGTCTTATATCATATGTAACTGGGTAGTTAAATGTGTGTGCTACATCATATGTAACTGGGTTGTTAAATGTGTGTGCTACATCATATGTAACTGGGTAGTTAAATGTGTGTGCTACATCATATCTTAGACTGGGTAGTTAAATGTGTGTGCTACATCATATCTTAGACTGGGTAGTTAAATGTGTGTGCTACATCATATGTAACTGGGTAGTTAAATGTGTGTGCTACATCATATGTAACTGGGTAGTTAAATGTGTGTGCTACATCATATGTAACTGTGTAGTTAAATGTGTGTGCTACATCATATGTAACTGGGTAATTAAATATGTGTCTTATATCATATGTAACTGGGTATTTAAATGTGTGTGCTACATCATATGTAACTGGGTAGTTAAATGTGTGTGCTACATCATATGTAACTGGGTAGTTAAATGTGTGTGCTACATCATATGTAACTGGGTAGTTAAATGTGTGTGCTACATCATATGTAACTGGGTAGTTAAATATGTGTGCTACATCATATGTAACTGGGTAGTTAAATGTGTGTGCTACATCATATGTAACTGGATTGTTAAATGTGTGTGCTACATCATATGTAACTGTGTAGTTAAATGTGTGTGCTACATCATATGTAACTGGGTAGTTAAATGTGTGTGCTACATCATATGTAACTGGGTAGTTAAATATGTGTGCTACATCATATGTAACTGGGTAGTTAAATGTGTGTGCTACATCATATGTAACTGGGTAGTTAAATGTGTGTGCTACATCATATGTAACTGGGTAGTTAAATGTGTGTGCTACATCATATGTAACTGGGTAGTTAAATGTGTGTGCTACATCATATGTAACTGGGTAGTTAAATGTGTGTGCTACATCATATGTAACTGGGTAGTTAAATGTGTGTGCTACATCATATGTAACTGTGTAGTTAAATGTGTGTGCTACATCATATGTAACTGGTTAATTAAATATGTGTCTTATATCATATGTAACTGGGTAGTTAAATGTGTGCTACATCATATGTAACTGGGTAGTTAAATGTGTGTGCTACATCATATGTAACTGGGTAGTTAAATGTGTGTGCTACATCATATGTAACTAGGGAGTTAAATGTGTGTGCTACATCATATGTAACTGGGTAGTTAAATGTGTGTGCTACATCATATGTAACTGGGTAGTTAAATGTGTGTGCTACATCATATGTAACTGGGTAGTTAAATGTGTGTGTGCTACATCATATCTTAGACTGGGTAGTTAAATGTGTGTGCTACATCATATGTAACTGGGTAGTTAAATGTGTGTGCTACATCATATGTAACTGGGTAGTTAAATATGTGTGTTATATCATATGTAACTGGGTAGTTAAATGTGTGCTACATCATATGTAACTGGGTAGTTAAATCTGTGTGCTACATCATATCTTAGACTGGGTAGTTAAATGTGTGTGCTACATCATATCTTAGACTGTGTGTGCTACATCATATGTAACTGGGTAGTTAAATGTGTGTGTTATATCATATGTAACTGGGTAGTTAAATGTGTGTGCTACATCATATCTTAGACTGGGTAGTTAAATGTGTGTGCTACATCATATCTTAGACTGGGTAGTTAAATGTGTGTGCTACATCATATCTTAGACTGGGTAGTTAAATGTGTGTGCTACATCATATCTTAGACTGGGTAGTTAAATGTGTGTGCTACATCATATCTTAGACTGGGTAGATAAATGTGTGTGCTACATCATATCTTAGACTGGGTAGTTAAATGTGTGTGCTACATCATATCTTAGACTGGGTAGATAAATGTGTGCTACATCATATGTAACTGGGTAGTTAAATGTGTGTGTTATATCATATGTAACTGGGTAGTTAAATGTGTGTGCTACATCATATGTAACTGGGTAGTTAAATGTGTGTGCTACATCATATCTTAGACTGGGTAGTTAAATGTGTGTGCTACATCATATCTTAGACTGGGTAGTTAAATGTGTGTGCTACATCATATCTTAGACTGGGTAGTTAAATGTGTGTGCTACATCATATCTTAGACTGGGTAGTTAAATGTGTGTGCTACATCATATCTTAGACTGGGTAGTTAAATGTGTGTGCTACATCATATCTTAGACTGGGTAGTTAAATGTGTGTGCTACATCATATCTTAGACTGGGTAGTTAAATGTGTGTGCTACATCATATCTTAGACTGGGTAGTTAAATGTGTGTGCTACATCATATCTTAGACTGGGTAGTTAAATGTGTGTGCTACATCATATCTTAGACTGGGTAGTTAAATGTGTGTGCTACATCATATCTTAGACTGGGTAGTTAAATGTGTGTGCTACATCATATCTTAGACTGGGTAGATAAATGTGTGTGCTACATCATATCTTAGACTGGGTAGTTAAATGTGTGTGCTACATCATATCTTAGACTGGGTAGTTAAATGTGTGTGCTACATCATATGTAACTGGGTAGTTAAATGTGTGTGCTACATCATATGTAACTGGGTAGTTAAATGTGTGTGCTACATCATATGTAACTGGGTAGATAAATGTGTGTGCTACATCATATCTTAGACTGGGTAGTTAAATGTGTGCTACATCATATGTAACTGGGTAGATAAATGTGTGTGCTACATCATATCTTAGACTGGGCCGTAACTCTCCTGTTATGATCTGAAGGATCAGGATACAGTGGCTCCTCTCTACAGACCCAAAATGTATAAATAAAGATCTTCACCATTACACATGTAGACATAGAGGACAGAGAGAAGCGAAACCCCAATTTAATTTGGGATGCTTTTAAAAGGAGTACATTAGGGGAAGGATAATCTCATACTCGGCAAACGTTACATCTGAGATAGAAATTGATATTTTTTCTCTCTCTCTGCGTTGTTGGTAAGGGCCCGTAACTTAGCATTCCACTGTTTGTCTACACCTCTTGTTTGCGAGGCATGTGAAAGATCAAAATACGATTTAGTTTGACTTATATTATTGGAAGCATCATAAATGGCACTCTATTCCCTTTACAGTGCCCTGGTCAAATATGGATCTACTCAAAGTAGTGCACGATGTAGGGAATAGGTTGCCATTCGGGAGTCCATTGGCTCTGGTGGAATAGCTAAGTTGCTCTTCTTCTGACAGACTCTTGGATTTCATCTCATATGAATCTTGTTCAAATGGATCAATACCCTGTAAAGGAAAATTGGCTCTTGGTTTAATCACCCTGAATTCAGCTAGTTGCTTAAAACCTCATTATGCTGCTTCTGCATGTTGTTTGTTATAGAAGGAGATATACCAAATGGCACACTATTACCTATGTAGTGCATTGCTTTTGGCCAGGACCCATTGTGAATAGAGTGCCATTTGGAACACATGTCAGAGCGAACCACAGCCTCTCAGCTGGCCCTCCCTTCACAGCCTCTCAGCTGACCCCCTCCCTTCACATCCTCTCAGCTGGCCCTCCCTTCACAGCATTTCAGCTGGCCCTCCCTTCACAGCCTCTCAGCTGACCCTCCCTTCACAGCATTTCAGCTGACCCTCCCTTCTCATCCTCTCAGCTGACCCTCCCTTCTCAGCCTCCCAGCTGACCCTCCCTTCACAGCCTCTCAGCTGGCCCTCCCTTCTGATCCTCTCAGCTGGCCCTCCCTTCACAGCATTTCAGCTGACCCTCCCTTCACAGCTTTTCAGCTGACCCTCCCTTCTCATCCTCTCAGCTGACCCTCCCTTCACAGCATTTCAGCTGACCCTCCCTTCACAGCCTCTCAACTGGCCCTCCCTTCACAGCCTCTCAGCTGGCCCTCCCTTCACAGCATTTCAGCTGGCCCTCCCTTCACAGCCTCTCAGCTGGCCCTCCCTTCACATCCTCTCAGCTGGCCCTCCCTTCACATCCTCGCAGCTGGCCCTCCCTTCACAGCAATTCAGCTGGCCCCCCTTCTCAGCCTCCCAGCTGGCCCTCCCTTCACAGCCTCTCAGCTGGCCCTCCCTTCTCATCCTCTCAGCTGGCCCTCCCTTCACAGCAATTCAGCTGGCCCCCCTTCTCAGCCTCCCAGCTGGCCCTCCCTTCACATCCTCTCAGCTGGCCCTCCCTTCTCATCCTCTCAGCTGGCCCTCCCTTCTCATCTCTCAGCTGGCCCTCCCTTCACAGCCTCTCAGCTGGCCCTCCCTTCACAGCCTCTCAGCTGGCCCTCCCTTCTCATCCTCTCAGCTGGCCCTCCCTTCTCATCCTCTCAGCTGGCCCTCCCTTCACAGCCTCTCAGCTGGCCCTCCCTTCTCATCCTCTCAGCTGGCCCTCCCTTCTCATCCTCGCAGCTGGCCCTCCCTTCACAGCAATTCAGCTGGCCCCCCTTCTCAGCCTCCCAGCTGGCCCTCCCTTCACAGCCTCCCAGCTGGCCCTCCCTTCACATCCTCTCAGCTGGCCCTCCCTTCACATCCTCGCAGCTGGCCCTCCTTCACAGCATTTCAGCTGGCCCTCCTTCACAGCAATTCAGCTGGCCCTCCCTTCACATCCTCGAAACTGGCCCTCCCTTCTCAGCCTCCCAGCTGGCCCTCCCTTCACAGCCTCTCAGCTGGCCATCCCTTCACAGCATTTCAGCTGGCCCTCCCTTCACAGCCTCTCAGCTGGCCCTCCCTTCTCAGCCTCTCAGCTGGCCCTCCCTTCACAGCCTCTCAGCTGGCCCTCCCTTCACAGCCTCTTAGCTGGCCCTCCCCTTCACAGCATTTCAGCTGGCCCTCCCTTCACAGCCTCTCAGCTGGCCCTCCCTTCTCAGCCTCTCAGCTGGCCCTCCCTTCACAGCCTCTCAGCTGGCCCTCCCTTCACAGCCTCTTAGCTGGCCCTCCCTTCACAGCATTTCAGCTGACCCTCCCTTCACAGCCTCTCAGCTGGCCCTCCCTTCACAGCCTCTCAGCTGGCCCTCCCCTTCACAGCATTACAGCTGGCCCTCCCTTCACAGCCTCTCAGCTGGCCCTCCATTCACAGCCTCTCAGCTGGCCCTCCCTTCACAGCATTTCAGCTGGCCCCCTTCTCAGCCTCCCAGCTGGCCCTCCCTTCACAGCCTCTTAGCTGGCCCTCCCTTCACAGCCTCTCATCTGGCCCTCCCTTCTCATCCTCTCAGCTGGCCCTCCCTTCTCATCCTCTCAGCTGGCCCTCCCTTCTCATCCTCTCAGCTGGCCCTCCTTCTCATCCTCTCAGCTGGCCCTCCCTTCTCATCCTCTCAGCTGGCCCTCCTTCTCATCCTCTCAGCTGGCCCTCCCTTCTCATCCTCTCAGCTGGCCCTCCCTTCTCATCCTCTCAGCTGGCCCTCCCTTCTCATCCTCTCAGCTGGCCCTCCCTTCTCATCCTCTCAGCCGGCCCTCCCCTTCTCATCCTCTCAGCTGGCCCTCCCTTCTCATCCTCTCAGCTGGCCCTCCCTTCTCATCCTCTCAGCTGGCCCTCCCTTCTCATCCTCTCAGCTGGCCCTCCCTTCTCATCCTCTCAGCTGGCCCTCCTTCTCATCCTCTCAGCTGACCCTCCTTCTCATCCTCTCAGCTGGCCCTCCCTTCACAGCCTCTCAGCTGGCCCTCCCTTCACAGCCCCTCAGCTGGCCCTCCTTCTCATCCTCTCAGCTGACCCTCCCTTCTCAGCCTCTCAGCTGACCCTCCCTTCACAGCCTCTCAGCTGACCCTCCCTTCACAGCTTTTCAGCTGACCCTCCCTTCACAGCCTCTCAGCTGACCCTCCCTTCACAGCTTTTCAGCTGACCCTCCCTTCACAGCCTCTCAGCTGGCCCTCCCTTCACAGCCTCTCAGCTGGCCCTCCCTTCACAGCCTCTCAGCTGGCCCTCCCTTCTCAGCCTCTCAGCTGGCCCTCCCTTCACAGCATTTCAGCTGGCCCTCCCTTCTCAGCCTCTCAGCTGGCCCTCCCTTCACAGCCTCTCAGCTGGCCCTCCCTTCTCAGCCTCTCAGCTGGCCCTCCTTCTCATCCTCTCAGCTGACCCTCCCTTCACAGCCTCTCAGCTGGCCCTCCCTTCTCATCCTCCCAGCTGGCCCTCCCTTCACAGCATTTCAGCTGGCCCCCCTTCACAGCCTCTCAGCTGGCCCTCCCTTCACAGCATTTCAGCTGGCCCTCCCTTCACAGCATTTCAGCTGGCCCTCCCTTCACAGCCTCTCAGCTGGCCCTCCCTTCACAGCCTCTCAGCTGACCCTCCCTTCACAGCATTTCAGCTGGCCCTCCCTTCACAGCATTTCAGCTGGCCCTCCCTTCACAGCCTCTCAGCTGACCCTCCCTTCACAGCATTTCAGCTGGCCCCCCTTCACAGCCTCTCAGCTGGCCCTCCCTTCACAGCATTTCAGCTGGCCCTCCCTTCACAGCATTTCAGCTGGCCCTCCCTTCACAGCCTCTCAGCTGGCCCTCCCTTCACAGCCTCTCAGCTGACCCTCCCTTCACAGCATTTCAGCTGGCCCTCCCTTCACAGCATTTCAGCTGGCCCTCCCTTCACAGCCTCTCAGCTGACCCTCCCTTCACAGCATTTCAGCTGGCCCTCCCTTCACAGCCTCTCAGCTGGCCCTCCCTTCTCAGCCTCTCAGCTGACCCTCCCTTCACAGTATTTCAGCTGGCCCTCCCTTCACAGCATTTCAGCTGGCCCTCCCTTCTCATCCTCTCAGCTGACCCTCCCTTCACAGCATTTCAGCTGGCCCTCCCTTCTCATCCTCTCAGCTGACCCCCCTCCCTTCACAGCATCTTGAAGTATAAATTCACCTGTTGTTTGATCTAAGATAGAAAATATTAACAATTATTACAGGGAGAATCTGCTTTAACAATGTTTCCCTGAATTCCTCACACATCTAGAAACCAGTCAAAATATCAAATACATGAATGCAACAGGTTGGTCCCTTCATCTCCTGTATCTGATGGGTAAAGAGGTCTGGTCCTTCATCCCTTCATCTCCTGTATCTGATGGGTGAAGAGGTCTGGTCCCTTCATCTCCTGTATCTGATGGGTAAAGAGGTCTGGTCCCTTCATCTCCTGTATCTGATGGGTAAAGAGGTCTGGTCCCTTCATCTCCTGTATCTGATGGGTAAAGAGGTCTGGTCCCTTCATCTCCTGTATCTGATGGCTAAAGAGGTCTGGTCCCTTCATCTCCTGTATCTGATGATGGTCCTTCATCTCCTGTATCTAAAGAGGTCTGGTCCCTTCATCTCCTGTATCTGATGGGTAAAGAGGTCTGGGTCTGATGGGTGGTCCCTTCATCTCCTGTATCTGATGGTAAAGAGGTCTGGTCCTTCATCTTCAGGTCTGGTCCCTTCATCCTGTATCTGATGGGTAAAGAGGTCTGGTCCCTTCATCTCCTGTATCTGATGGGTGAAGAGGTCTGGTCCCTTCATCTCCTGTATCTGATGGGTGAAGAGGTCTGGTCCCTTCATCTCCTGTATCTGATGGGTAAAGAGGTCTGGTCCCTTCATCTCCTGTATCTGATGGGTAAAGAGGTCGTGTCCCTTCATCTCCTGTATCTGATGGCTAAAGAGGTCTGGTCCCTTCATCTCCTGTATCTGATGGGTAAAGAGGTCTGGTCCCTTCATCTCCTGTATCTGATGGGTAAAGAGGTCTGGTCCTTCATCTCCTGTATCTGATGGCTAAGAGGTCTGGTCCCTTCATCTCCTGTATCTGAAGTGGACAAAGAGGTCTGGTCCCTTCATCTCCTGTATCTGATGGGTAAAGAGTCTGGTCCCTTCATCTCCTGTATCTGATGGGTAAAGAGGTCTGGTCCCTTCATCTCCTGTATCTGATGGGTGAAGAGGTCTGGTCCCTTCATCTCCTGTATCTGATGGGTGAAGAGGTCTGGTCCCTTCATCTCCTGTATCTGATGGGTAAAGAGGTCTGGTCCCTTCATCTCCTGTATCTGATGGGTAAAGAGGTCTGGTCCCTTCATCTCCTGTATCTGATGGGTAAAGAGGTCTGGTCCCTTCATCTCCTGTATCTGATGGGTGAAGAGGTCTGGTCCCTTCATCTCCTGTATCTGATGGACAAAGAGGTCTGGTCCCTTCATCTCCTGTATCTGATGGGTAAAGAGGTCTGGTCCCTTCATCTCCTGTATCTGATGGGTAAAGAGGTCTGGTCCCTTCATCTCCTGTATCTGATGGATAAAGAGGTCTGGTCCCTTCATCTCCTGTATCTGATGGGTAAAGAGGTCTGGTCCCTTCATCTCCTGTATC
>NW_027008638.1:0-7500 GCF_036934945.1 Oncorhynchus masou masou
TGGCAGGTTGTTATAGACAGTGTGTTATTGTGGGCCAGCTGGGTAGTGACAGGTTGTTATAGACAGTGTTGGTCAGGCCTGCTGGGTAGTGGCAGGCTGTTATAGACAGTGCTTGGTCAGGCCAGCTGGGTAGTGGCAGGTTGTTATAGACAGTGTTGGTCAGGCCAGCTGGGTAGTGGCAGGTTGTTATAGACAGTGTTGGTCAGGCCTGCTGGGTAGTGGCAGGTTGTTATAGACAGTGTTGGTCAGGCCAGCTGGGTAGTGGCAGGTTGTTATAGACAGTGTTGGTCAGGCCAGCTGGGTAGTGGCAGGTTGTTATAGACAGTGTTGGTCAGGCCTGCTGGGTAGTGGCAGGTTGTTATAGACAGTGTTGGTCAGGCCAGCTGGGTAGTGGCAGGTTGTTATAGACAGTGTTGGTCAGGCCTGCTGGGTAGTGGCAGGTTGTTATAGACAGTGTTGGTCAGGCCTGCTGGGTAGTGGCAGGTTGTTATAGACAGTGTTGGTCAGGCCAGCTGGGTAGTGGCAGGTTGTTATAGACAGTGTTGGTCAGGCCAGCTGGGGTAGTGGCAGGTTGTTATAGACAGTGTTGGTCAGGCCTGCTGGGTAGTGGCAGGTTGTTATAGACAGTGTTGGTCAGGCCAGCTGGGTAGTGGCAGGTTGTTATAGACAGTGTTGGTCAGGCCAGCTGGGTAGTGGCAGGTTGTTATAGACAGTGTTGGTCAGGCCAGCTGGGTAGTGGCAGGTTGTTATAGACAGTGTTGGTCAGGCCAGCTGGGTAGTGGCAGGTTGTTATAGACAGTGTTGGTCAGGCCAGCTGGGTAGTGGCAGGTTGTTATAGACAGTGTTGGTCAGGCCAGCTGGGTAGTGGCAGGTTGTTATAGACAGTGTTGGTCAGGCCTGCTGGGTAGTGGCAGGTTGTTATAGATGGTCAGTGTTGGCAGGTTGTCAGGCCAGCTGGGTAGTGGCAGGTTGTTATAGACAGTGTTGGTCAGGCCAGGTTGTTATGCTGGGTAGTGGCAGGTTGTTATAGACAGTGTTGGTCAGGCCTGTAGTGGGTAGTGGCAGGTTGTTATAGACAGTGTTGGTCAGGCCTGCTGGGTAGTGGCAGGTTGTTATAGACAGTGTTGGTCAGGCCTGCTGGGTAGTGGCAGGTTGTTATAGACAGTGTTGGTCAGGCCAGCTGGGTAGTGGCAGGTTGTTATAGACAGTGTTGGTCAGGCCAGCTGGGTAGTGGCAGGTTGTTATAGACAGTGTTGGTCAGGCCTGCTGGGTAGTGGCAGGTTGTTATAGACAGTGTTGGTCAGGCCAGCTGGGTAGTGGCAGGTTGTGATAGACAGTGTTGGTCAGGCCAGCTGGGTAGTGGCAGGTTGTTATAGACAGTGTTGGTCAGGCCTGCTGGGTAGTGGCAGGTTGTTATAGACAGTGTTGGTCAGGCCAGCTGGGTAGTGGCAGGTTGTTATAGACAGTGTTGGTCAGGCCAGCTGGGTAGTGGCAGGTTGTTATAGACAGTGTTTGTCAGGCCTGCTGGGTAGTGACAGGTTGTTATAGACAGTGTTGGTCAGGCCTGCTGGGTAGTGGCAGGTTGTTATAGACAGTGTTAGTCAGGCCTGCTGGGTAGTGGCAGGTTGTTATAGACAGTGTTGGTCAGGCCTGCTGGGTAGTGGCAGGTTGTTATAGACAGTGTTGGTCAGGCCTGCTGGGTAGTGGCAGGTTGTTATAGACAGTGTTGGTCAGGCCTGCTGGGTAGTGGCAGGTTGTTATAGACAGTGTTAGTCAGGCCTGCTGGGTAGTGGCAGGTTGTTATAGACAGTGTTGGTCAGGCCTGCTGGGTAGTGGCAGGTTGTTATAGACAGTGTTAGTCAGACCAGCTGGGTAGTGGCAGGTTGTTATAGACAGTGTTGGTCAGGCCAGCTGGGTAGTGGCAGGTTGTTATAGACAGTGTTGGTCAGACCAGCTGGGTAGTGGCAGGTTGTTATAGACAGTGTTGGTCAGGCCAGCTGGGTAGTGGCAGAATGCTTCACTATGTGCACTGATAGCCACTGTTGATGTTGTTAGTATATGAAAGTGTTTAGCCTTTCTAAGGCTTTCTAAGGCTTTTTTTAGCCTTTCTAAGGGTTCTAAGGGATGAGGGCTTTAGACTGACTGGGGTTCTAAGGGATGAGGACTTTAGACTGACTGGGGTTCTAAGGGATGAGGGCTTTAGACTGACTGGGGTTCTAAGGGATGAGGGCTTTAGACTGACTGGGGTTCTAAGGGATGAGGGCTTTAGACTGACTGGGGTTGTAAGGGATGAGGGCTTTAGACTGACTGGGGTTCTAAGGGATGAGGGCTTTTTTTGACTGGGGTTCTAAGGGATGAGGGCTTTTTTTGACTGGGGTTCTTAGGGATGGGGGTGCTTTTTTCTGAAGGGTTCTAAGGGATGAGGGCTTTTGACTGACTGGCATTCTAAGGGATGAGGACTTTTGACTGACTGGGGTTCTAAGGGATGAGGGCTTTAGACTGACTGTGGTTCTAATGGATGAGGGCTTTTTTCTGACTGTGGTTCTAAGGAATGTGGGCTATTGACTGACTGGGGTTCTAAGGGATGAGGACTTTTGACTAACTGGGGTTCTAAGGGATGAGGACTTTTGACTGACTGGGGTTCTAAGGGATGAGGGCATTTGACTGACTGGGGTTGTAAGGGATGAGGGCTATTGACTGACTGGGGTTGTAAGGGATGAGGGCTTTAGACTGACTGGGGTTCTAAGGGATGAGGGCTTTAGACTGACTGGGGTTGTAAGGGATGAGGGCTTTAGACTGACTGGGGTTCTAAGGGATGAGGGCTTTTTTTGACTGGGGTTCTAAGGGATGAGGGCTTTTTTTGACTGGGGTTCTTAGGGATGGGGGTGCTTTTTTCTGAAAGGTTCTAAGGGATGAGGGCTTTTGACTGACTGGCATTCTAAGGGATGAGGACTTTTGACTGACTGGGGTTCTAAGGGATGAGGGCTTTAGACTGACTGTGGTTCTAATGGATGAGGGCTTTTTTCTGACTGTGGTTCTAAGGAATGTGGGCTATTGACTGACTGGGGTTATAAGGGATGAGGACTTTTGACTAACTGGGGTTATAAGGGATGAGGACTTTTGACTGACTGGGGTTCTAAGGGATGAGGGCATTTGACTGACTGGGGTTGTAAGGGATGAGGGCTATTGACTGACTGGGGTTGTAAGGGATGAGGGCTATTGACTGACTGGGGTTCTAAGGGATGAGGACTTTTGACTAACTGGGGTTCTAAGGGATGAGGACTTTTGACTGACTGGGGTTCTAAGGGATGAGGGCTATTGACTGACTGGGGCTCTAAGGGATAAGGGCTATTGACTGACTGGGGCTCTAAGGGATGAGGGCTATTGACTGACTGGGGCTCTAAGAAATGAGGGCTATTGACTGACTGGGGCTCTAAGGGATGAGGGCTATTGACTGACTGGGGTTCTAAGGGATGAGGGCTATTGACTGACTGGGGCTCTAAGGGATAAGGGCTATTGACTGACTGGGGCTCTAATGGATGAGGGCTATTGACTGACTGGGGTTCTAAGGGATGAGGGCTATTGACTGACTGGGGCTCTAAGGGATGAGGGCTATTGACTGACTGGGGCTCTAAGGGATGAGGGCTATTGACTGACTGGGGCTCTAAGGGATAAGGGCTATTGACTGACTGGGGCTCTAAGGGATGAGGGCTATTGACTGACTGGGGCTCTAAGGGATGAGGGCTATTGACTGACTGGGGCTCTAAGGGATGAGGGCTATTGACTGACTGGGGCTCTAAGGGATGAGGGCTATTGACTGACTGGGGCTCTAAGGGATGAGGGCTATTGACTGACTGGGGTTCTAAGGGATGAGGGCTATTGACTGACTGGGGCTCTAAGGGATAAGGGCTATTGACTGACTGGGGCTCTAAGGGATGAGGGCTATTGACTGACTGGGGTTCCCACTCAGGCCTCATGTGTGACACATTTCCTAATCATTTGTTGACCCGTTCAACTCAAGTCCACAGGTGTCAGACAGGTTGATCAAACCCCCTCCATTACACAGACACTCATAGAAAGCAACAGTTAGTTTTTCATCCTACTTACAGAGGAATTACTGTTTCTCCTCTTCAAAATGTCATCTCATTATTCCAGCAAGAGCTCTGAAAGACTCTTTTATTTCTGACATCACATTTCTGTTGCTGTGAAGAACAGTTTCTTAGTAATAATGACCTTAAACCTTAAACCTCTGAAATGGGGGCGCAGTGGTTAAGGCGCTGTACTGCAGCGCCAGATGTGCCATCAGAGACTCTGGTTTCGCGCCCAGGCTCTGTCGTAACCGGCCGCGACCGGGAGGTCTGTAGTGTTGTTCTGGTTAGGAAGGGGTTGGCTGGTAGGGATATCCTTGTCTCATCGCGCACCAGCGACTCCTGTGGCGGGCCGGGCGCAGTGCGCGCTAACCAAGGTTGCCAGGTGCACGGTGTTTAATCCGACACAGTGGTACGACTGGCTTCCGGGTTGGAGGCACGCTGTGCTAAGAAGCAGTGCGGCTTGGTTGGGTTGTGTATCGGAGAACGCATGACTCTCAACCTTCTTCTCTCCCGAGCCGATACGGGAGTTTTAGCGATGAGACAAGATAGTAGCTACTAAAACAATTGGATAACACGAAATTGGGGAGAAAAAGGGGTAAAATTTAAAATAAAATAAAAACCTCTGGCTTTACAGTTTAGTCAATCTGTTTGCTTGTTTTATCCTTAAAGTTGTTACTGTCAATGTATTCAGAGTTAGGATGTTCTTCTAAAAGCATCTAGATGTACGTCTGTCCACTAATATGATTATCTATGTAAGACATTCTGTCTCACAATAATGTCCTTTGGTTTAAATTTACATGAAGGTAGTCAATTCAACTTTTGATCCTTAGAACTTTTTTGGGTGAACTCATGTCTCTAGATGTTCTGTGGATGTTCCAAACGTTTTTGGGTGAACTCATGTCTCTAGATGTTCTGTGGATGTTCCAAACGTTTTTGGGGTGAACTCATGTCTCTAGATGTTCTGTGGATGTTCCAAACGTTTTGGGGTGAACTCATGTCTCTAGATGTTCTGTGGATGTTCCAAACGTTTTGGGGTGAACTCATGTCTCTAGATGTTCTGTGGATGTTCCAAACGTTTTGGGGTGAACTCATGTCTCTAGATGTTCTGTGGATGTTCCAAACGTTTTGGGGTGAACTCATGTCTCTAGATGTTCTGTGGATGTTCCAAATGTTTTGGGGTGAACTCATGTCTCTAGATGTTCTGTGGACGTTTTGGCATGTTCTTTTGGTTTGTATTTTGTCTCCACATTCTTTCTAATGAAAAGACTGTGTCCCAAATGGCACCCTATTCCCCCAAATGGCACCCTATTCCCTATAGGCCATGGTCTAAAGTAGTACACTATGTAGGGAATATGGCACCATTGGGGACGCAGGGGAAGGTCCTCACTCCAGTCAGTTCGGTTGGCATAACGTGAGGAGACGTCTGATCCAGGGTAGTGTCGGGACTCTGTCAGACAGACACAGAGATTAGTGTGTCGCTGGAAGGACCAGGATATGAACTCAACTCAACATCTTTGAGTGTCAAAATATGGGGGTATGAACATGTAGTGAATGAAGACATGAACACACAGTGAATGAGGACATGAACACACAGTTAATGAGGACATGAACACACAGTGAATGAGGACATGAACACTCAGTGAATGAGGACATGAACACTCAGTGAATGAGGACATGAACACGCAGTGAATGAAGACATGAACACACAGTGAATGAGGACATGAACACACACTGAATGAAGACATGAACACACAGTGAATGATGACATGAACACACAGTTAATGAGGACATGAACACTCAGTGAATGAGGACATGAACAGACACTGAATGAGGACATGAACACACAGTGAATGAGGACATGAACACACAGTGAATGAGGACATGAACACACACTGAATGAAGACATGAACACACACTGAATGAGGACATGAACACGCAGTGAATGAGGACATGAACAAACAGTGAATGAGGACATGAACACAAAGTGAATGAGGACATGAACACACACTGAATGAGGACATGAACACGCAGTGAATGAGGACATGAACATTCAGTGAATGAGGACATGAACACTCAGTGAATGAGGACATGAACACGCAGTGAATGAAGACATGAAGACACAGTGAATGAGGACATGAACACACAGTGAATTAAGACATGAACACACAGTGAATGAGGACATGAACACTCAGTGAATGAGGACATGAAGACTCAGTTAATGATGACATGAACACGCAGTGAATGAAGACATGAAGACACAGTGAATGAGGACATGAACACACAGTGAATTAAGACATGAACACACAGTGAATGAGGACATGAACACACACTGAATGAGGACATGAGGACATGAACACACAGTGAATTAAGACATGAACACACAGTGAATGAGGACATGAACACACAGTGAATGAGGACATGAGGACATGAACACACAGTGAATGAGGACATGAGGACATGAACACACAGTGAATGAGGACATGAACACACAGTGAATGAGGACATGAACACACAGTGAATGAGGACATGAACACACAGTGAATTAAGACATGAACACACAGTGAATGAGGACATGAACACACAGTGAATGAGGACATGAGGACATGAGCACACAGTGAATGAGGACATGAACACACAGTGAATGAGGACATGAACACACAGTGAATGAGGACATGAACACACACTGAATGAGGTCATGAAGACACACTGAATGAAGACATGAACACACACTGAATGAGGACATGAACACACAGTGAATGAGGACATGAACACACACTGAATGAGGACATGAACACACACTGAATGAGGACATGAACACTCAGTGAATGAGGACATGAACACACAGTGAATGAGGACATGAGGACATGAACAAACAGTGAATGAGGACATGAGGACATGAACACTCAGTGAATGAGGACATGAACACACAGTAAGGACATGAAGTCATTTGTTCAGGGGTTCAGTGGTCTGCTCCCTGCTGGCTAGAAGAAGTTCTCTTAGCCCTCTGGCGTCCATGTTGGTAGAGAATGTAATACAGTGTATGTAGTGGAAGGTCCCCCATCGACACGACACCTCTCCAGACCCTTCAGATCTACCAACAGACAAGGTTTAGCACCAAGCCGAAGGAGTAGCAAGTACATTGGGATGATTTGATGCTCTATAGTACCTGGTCCTGATGAAGTGGCGCTTTCTGTCTGTTAATTATCATTCATTAATGCTCATTTCCTGTTGTTTAATTATAAATGCTAATTTCCTCTGTTTTATCCTAATCAACTCCTTTAGGCAGTGATTGCCAACAGCGTCTCTCTGAGGTTGGAGTTGTTTATTTATTTGTTTGTTAGCTTGTTGACTGGTGAGGTGCCTCCACACTATTGGCTGTGATTATGGTAATTGGTCATCGCTAATTGAG
>NW_027008638.1:10000-37500 GCF_036934945.1 Oncorhynchus masou masou
CGAGAGAGTGAGATACTGTATTGGTCAAGGCTGTGTGTGTCCAACTACAACGTGCTGTACATTACTATGAAAGATAACGTTCTCTTTGGCTTTTTGAGGCGACTGTTCTGAACCTATTTACCATTCTGTATTTACTGTTTGACGTGTTCACCCTGTGGCGAGATCACTTGTGAGTAAAAGACTCTCAATGTATTTTCCTAAACTGAACATTAAACCTTAAAACTACATTATTTAACACAATATAAAATTGACCTTATTTTGAAGGCCTAGTTTTACCCTAATACAGTTTCCTGAAACTCCTGGTTTACAGGCCACATCAGGCCTGCAAGTCACGTTATGCTGGCTTGCAAAGTGGTGTAATTCCTATTGATGGACTGGTTGTTTAACAACCAAACGACGTGTGCGCAAACTATGAGGCAAAACAGACAGGGCTGGTTTGGAGTGTTGACGACATGTAAACTTTATTCCCCTTTTCTCCTACACACACACACACACACACACACACACACACACACACACACACACACACACACACACACACACACACACACACACACACACACACACACCCTGTGTACTGTATGACAGCTGTGTATTCCCTGATAGAAGAGGGGAGAACCCCAACACTGAGACCCTGGAGACGGATGACGTGGGCTCCCCAAAGAGCCAAAGGGTTTAAGAAGTAAGACTAAGTCCTCCTGTATTAAGGGTTTAAGAAGTAGGACTGTGTTACACATTCCCTGTTCTACTGAATCAGTCCTCCTATATTAAGGGTTTAAGAAGTAGGACTGTTACACATTCCCTGTACTACTGAATCAGTCCTCCTGTATTAAGGGTTTAAGAAGTAGGACTGTTACACATTCCCTGTACTACTAGACCAGTCCTCCTATATTAAGGGTTTAAGAAGTAGGACTGTTACACATTCCCTGTACTACTGAATCAGTCCTCCTATATTAAGGGTTTAAGAAGTAGGACTGTTACACATTCCCTGTTCTACTGAATCAGTCCTCCTATATTAAGGGTTTAAGAAGTAGGACTGTGTTACACATTCCCTGTTCTACTGAATCAGTCCTCCTATATTAAGGGTTTAAGAAGTAGGACTGTTACACATTCCCTGTTCTACTGAATCAGTCGCCCTATATTGTGTTCCCTGTATTTGATGTTGTACAAACTAAAAGCTGAATCTTGTTGTTTTTAAAGAAACACTTTCACCCATTCATTTCCACTGTCCTCCAAAAACGCTGTAATTTCCTGTTTACATTATAGTTGGATAGTTTCACAGTGTGACACTGATTCTCCAGGTTGTTGTCATTTATGGGCCTCATCATTTACTCAGTCATGAAGAACGAGGAGGAGAGGTATTTGTGTGTGTGTGTGTGTGTGTGTGTGTGTGTGTGTGTGTGTGTGTGTGTGTGTGTGTGTGTGTGTGTGTGTGTGTGTGTGTGTGTGTGTGTGTGTGTGTGTGTGTGTGTGTGTGTGTGTGTGTGTGTGTGTGTGTTGAGGCAGAAGAGTCGGCATCCTGACGAGACTACGTTGTCGGGTATATAAAACACCTGCTGGCACTGAGAGCACACTAACCGATGCTGGCACTGAGACCACACGGTGTGTACGGCCCAGTACATCATACCATCCAGGACCTCTATACCAGGTGCTATAGATGCTATAGAGGGTAGTGTGTACAGCCCAGTACATCATACCATCCAGGACCTCTATACCAGGTGCTATAGATGCTATAGAGGGTAGTGTGTACAGCCCAGTACATCACTGGGGATGAGCTCGCTGTCATCCAGGACCTCTATACCAGGTGCTATAGATGCTATAGAGGGTAGTGTGTACAGCCCAGTACATCACTGGGGCTGAGCTCGCTGTCATCCAGGACCTCTATACCAGGTGCTATAGATGCTATAGAGGGTAGTGTGTACAGCCCAGTACATCACTATGGCTGAGCTCGCTGTCATCCAGGACCTCTATACCAGGTGCTATAGATGCTATAGAGGGTAGTGTGTACAGCCCAGTACATCACTGGGGCTGAGCTCGCTGTCATCCAGGACCTCTATACCAGGTGCTATAGATGCTATAGAGGGTAGTGTGTACAGCCCAGTACATCACTGGGGCTGAGCTCGCTGCCATCCAGAACCTCTATACCAGGTGCTATAGATGCTATAGAGGGTAGTGTGTACAGCCCAGTACATCACTGGGGCTGAGCTCGCTGTCATCCAGGACCTCTATACTAGGTGCTATAGATGCTATAGAGGGTAGTGTGTACAGCCCAGTACATCATACCATCCAGGACCTCTATACCAGGTGCTATAGATGCTATAGAGAGGGGGTGCGTACAGCCCAGTTCATCACTGGGGCCGAGCTCGCTGCCATCCAGGACCTCTATACCAGGTGCTATAGATGCTATAGAGGATAGTGTGTACAGCCCAGTACATCACTGGGGCCGAGCTCGCTGCCATCCAGGACCTCTATACCAGGTGCTATAGATGCTATAGAGGGTAGTGTGTACAGCCCAGTGCATCACTGGGGCTGAGCTCGCTTTCATCCAGGACCTCTATACCAGGTGCTATAGATGCTATAGAGGGTAGTGTGTACGGCCCAGTACATCACTGGGGCTGAGCTCGCTGTCATCCAGGACCTCTATACCAGGTGCTATAGATGCTATAGAGGGTAGTGTGTACAGCCCAGTACATCACTATGGCTGAGCTCGCTTTCATCCAGGACCTCTATACCAGGTGCTATAGATGCTATAGAGGGTAGTGTGTACAGCCCAGTACATCACTGGGGCTGAGCTCGCTGTCATCCAGGACCTCTATACCAGGTGCTATAGATGCTATAGAGGGTAGTGTGTACAGCCCAGTACATCACTGGGGCTGAGCTCGCTTTCATCCAGGACCTCTATACCAGGTGCTATAGATGCTATAGAGGGTGGTGTGTACAGCCCAGTACATCACTGGGGCTGAGCTCGCTGTCATCCAGGACCTCTATACCAGGTGCTATAGATGCTATAGAGGGTAGTGTGTACAGCCCAGTACATCATACCATCCAGGACCTCTATACCAGGTGCTATAGATGCTATAGAGGGTAGTGTGTACAGCCCAGTACATCACTGGGGCTGAGCTCGCTGTCATCCAGGACCTCTATACCAGGTGCTATAGATGCTATAGAGGGTAGTGTGTACAGCCCAGTACATCACTGGGGCTGAGCTCGCTGTCATCCAGGACCTCTATACCAGGTGCTATAGATGCTATAGAGGGTAGTGTGTACAGCCCAGTACATCACTGGGGCTGAGCTCGCATACCATCAAGGCCCTACACATGTTCTAACACTCCGTTGTACATAACCAAGTTATCATTGACTCAGTACTGGTAACCCTTGTATATAGCCAAGTTATCATTGACTCAGTACTGGTACCCCGTAAATATAACCAAGTTATCATTGACTAGGCACTGGTACATCGTAAATATAACCAAGTTATCATTGACTCAGTACTGGTACCCCGTAAATATAACCAAGTTATCATTGACTCAGTACTGGTACCCCGTAAATATAACCAAGTTATCATTGACTAGGTACTGGTACCCTGTGTATATAACCAAGTTATCATTGACTAGGTACTGGTACCCTGTGTATATAACCAAGTTATCATTGACTCAGTACTGGTACCATGTGTATATAACCAAGTTATCATTGACTAGGTACTGGTACCCTGTGTATATAACCAAGTTATCATTGACTAGGTACTGGTACCCCGTGTATATAACCAAGTTATCATTGACTAGGTACTGGTACCCTGTGTATATAACCAAGTTATCATTGACTCAGTACTGGTACCCTGTGTATTTAACCAAGTTATCATTGACTCAGTACTGGTACCCCGTAAATATAACCAAGTTATCATTGACTAGGCACTGGTACCCCGTAAATATAACCAAGTTATCATTGACTCAGTACTGGTACCCTGTAAATATAACCAAGTTATCATTGACTAGGTACTGGTACCCTGTGTATATAACCAAGTTATCATTGACTAGGTACTGGTACCCTGTGTATATAACCAAGTTATCATTGACTCAGTACTGGTACCCTGTGTATATAACCAAGTTATCATTGACTAGGTACTGGTACCCCGTGTATATAACCAAGTTATCATTGACTAGGCACTGGTACCCTGTGTATATAACCAAGTTATCAATGACTAGGTACTGGTACCCTGTGTATATAACCAAGTTATCATTGACTAGGTACTGGTACCCTGTGTATATAACCAAGTTATCATTGACTAGGTACTGGTGCCCTGTGTATATAACTAAGTTATCAATGACTAGGTACTGGTACCCTGTGTATATAACCCAGATATCATTGACTAGGTACTGGTACCCTGT
This sequence comes from Oncorhynchus masou masou, assembly GCF_036934945.1. NCBI lineage: Eukaryota > Metazoa > Chordata > Actinopteri > Salmoniformes > Salmonidae > Oncorhynchus > Oncorhynchus masou. The sequence continues at coordinate 14,386 of NW_027008638.1, forward strand.
GTATATAGCCAAGTTATCATTGACTAGGTACTGGTGCCCTGTGTATATAACCCAGATATCATTGACTAGGTACTGGTACCCTGTGTATATAACCAAGTTATCATTGACTCATTGTGTATTAATTCCTTGTGTTATTAATTCTGTATTTGTCTCTCTGCGTTGTTGGGAAGGGCCGTAAGTAAGTATTTCACTGTTCATCTACACCTGTTGTTTACAAAGCAAGTGACAAATACAATTTCATTTGATTTCACATTCTGTCCCAGTCCACTGCACACACAGAGACCTCAGAGAGAGGAGAGGACAGCAGCAGAGGAGTGAGAGAGAGAGAGAGGGGGGGAGAGAGAAAGAGAGAGTGAATGAAAGAGAGGGAGAGAGGAGAGGAGAGCAGAGGAGAGGGAGAGGAGAGAGAGAGAGAGAGAGAGAGCAGAGCAGAGGAGATATACAGAGACAGAGAGAGAGAGAGGAGAGAGGAGAGAGGAGAGAGAATAATCCCTTAGAGAGAGCAGAGGGAAAGTAAAGTGATGAGAGATATTCACCAGTTTAAGGACCAGACATGAAATGGGTTTAGAATGTTTATTGAGGAAATGGAGTGGATGTGAGATTGAGGATTCAGAGGGGATGAGAACGGACCAGGTGAAGGATCCAGAGGGGATGAGGATGGACCAGGTGAAGGATCCAGAGGGGATGAGGACGGACCAGGTGAAGGATCCAGAGGGGATGAGGACGGACCAGGTGAAGGATCCAGAGGGGATGAGGACGGACCAGGTGAAGGATCCAGAGGGGATGAGGACGGACCAGGTGAAGGATCCATAGGGGATGAGAACGGACCAGGTGAAGGATCCAGACGGGATGAGAACGGACCAGGTGAAGGATCCAGAGGGGATGAGAACGGACCAGGTGAAGGATTCAGAGGGGTTGAGAACGGACCAGGTGAAGGATCCAGAGGGGATGAGAACGGACCAGGTGAAGGATCCAGACGGGATGAGAACGGGCCAGGTAAAGGATCCAGAGGGGATGAGAACGGACCAGGTGAAGGATTCAGAGGGGTTGAGAACGGACCAGGTGAAGGATCCAGAGGGGATGAGAACAGACCAGGTGAAGGATTCAGAGGGGTTGAGAACGGACCAGGTGAAGGATCCAGAGGGGATGAGAATGGACCAGGTGAAGGATCCAGACGGGATGAGAACGGACCAGGTGAAGTCTCCAGAGGGGATGAGAACGGACCAGGTGAAGGATCCAGAGGTGATGAGGAAGGACCAGGTGAAGGATCCAGAGGGGATGAGAACGGACCAGGTGAAGGATCCAGACGGGATGAGAACGGACCAGGTGAAGGATCCAGACGGGATGAGAACGGTGAAGAATCCAGAGGGGATGAGGACGGACCAGGTGAAGGATCCATAGGGGATGAGAACGGACCAGGTGAAGGATCCAGACGTGATGAGAACGGTGAAGAATCCAGAGGGGATGAGGACGGACCAGGTGAAGAATCCAGAGGGGATGAGAACGGACCAGGTGAAGGATCCAGGGGATGAGAACGGACCAGGTGAAGGATCCAGAGGGGATGAGAACGGACCAGGTGAAGGATCCAGACGTGATGAGAACGGTGAAGAATCCAGAGGGGATGAGGACGGACCAGGTGAAGAATCCAGAGGGGATGAGAACGGACCAGGTGAAGGATCCAGAGGGGATGAGAACGGACCAGGTGAAGGATCCAGAGGGGATGAGAACGGACCAGGTGAAGGATCCAGAGGGGATGAGAACGGACCAGGTGAAGGATCCAGAGGGGATGACTCTGTAGGGTTTGGCTTGGACCAGGGGTGTCAAAATAAGGCTTGTCTGCGGCTGCTCGGCCATGAAAAGGAATTTCATGAAGCTCCCGACGAACAGTTCTTGTGCTGACGTGCTACATGTTCCAAGCCGTTTGGAACTCAGTGGTGAGTGTTGCGGAGGACAGATGCTCTTTATGTGCTATGCGCTTCAGCACTCTCCGGTCCTGTTCTGCTTGTGTGGCCTGCCACTTCGCGGCTGAGCCGTTGTTGCTCCTAGACGTTTCCACTTCACAATAACAGCACTGTTACAGTGGACAGCTCCAGCAGAGCAGGAATTTTACAAACTGACTTTTTGGAAAGGTGCCACGTTGAAAGTCACTTAGCTCTTCAGTACGGGCCATTCTACTGCTTATGTTTGTCTATGGAGATTGCATGGCTGTGTGCTCCATTTTACATACCTGTGTGGCTGAAATAGCCGAATCCACTAATTTGAAGGGGTGTCCACATACTTATATATAGTGTATAAAGTGTCTGAAACAATTTGTAAACATGATTAAAGTGGCCAGTGTTCAATGACTATGTACTGTACATAGGACAGCAGTCTCTAAGGTGCAGGGTAGAGTACCGAGTGGAAGCAGGATAGTAACAGTGTCTAAGTTCAGGGCAGGTTACTGGGTGGTAGCAGGACAGTAACAGTGTGTGAGTTCAGGGCAGGTTACTGGGTGGTAGCAGGACAGTAACAGTGTGTGAGTTCAGGGCAGGTTACTGGGTGGTAGCAGGACAGTAACAGTGTCTGAGTTCAGGGCAGGTTACTGGGTGGTAGCAGGATAGTAACAGTGTGTGAGTTCAGGGCAGGTTACTGGGTGGTAGCAGGACAGTAACAGTGTCTGAGTTCAGGGCAGGTTACTGGGTGGTAGCAGGACAGTAACAGTGTCTGTTCAGGGCAGGTTACTGGGTGGTAGCAGGACAGTAACAGTGTCTGAGTTCAGGGCAGGTTACTGGGTGGTAGCTGGATAGTAACAGTGTGTGAGTTCAGGGCAGGTTACTGGGTGGTAGCAGGACAGTAACAGTGTCTGAGTTCAGGGCAGGTTACTGGGTGGTAGCAGGACAGTAACAGTGTGTGAGTTCAGGGCAGGTTACTGGGTGGTAGCAGGACAGTAACAGTGTGTGAGTTCAGGGCAGGTTACTGGGTGGTAGCAGGACAGTAACAGTGTGTGAGTTCAGGGCAGGTTACTGGGTGGTAGCAGGATAGTAACAGTGTCTGAGTTCAGGGCAGGTTACTGGGTGGTAGCAGGATAGTAACAGTGTGTGAGTTCAGGGCAGGTTACTGGGTGGTAGCAGGACAGTAACAGTGTCTGTTCAGGGCAGGTTACTGGGTGGTAGCAGGACAGTAACAGTGTGTGAGTTCAGGGCAGGTTACTGGGTGGTAGCAGGATAGTAACAGTGTCTGAGTTCAGGGCAGGTTACTGGGTGGTAGCAGGATAGTAACAGTGTGTGAGTCCAGGGCAGGTTACTGGGTGGTAGCAGGATAGTAACAGTGTGTGAGTTCAGGGCAGGTTACTGGGTGGTAGCAGGATAGTAACAGTGTCTGTTCAGGGCAGGTTACTGGGTGGTAAAAGGACAGTAACAGTGTGTGAGTTCAGGGCAGGTTACTGGGTGGTAGCAGGACAGTAACAGTGTCTGTTCAGGGCAGGTTACTGGGTGGTAGCAGGACAGTAACAGTGTGTGAGTTCAGGGCAGGTTACTGGGTGGTAGCAGGACAGTAACAGTGTCTGTTCAGGGCAGGTTACTGGGTGGTAGCAGGATAGTAACAGTGTGTGAGTTCAGGGCAGGTTACTGGGTGGTAGCAGGATAGTAACAGTGTCTGTTCAGGGCAGGTTACTGGGTGGTAGCAGGATAGTAACAGTGTGTGAGTTCAGGGCAGGTTACTGGGTGGTAGCAGGACAGTAACAGTGTCTGTTCAGGGCAGGTTACTGGGTGGTAGCAGGATAGTAACAGTGTCTAAGTTCAGGGCAGGTTACTGGGTGGTAGCAGGACAGTAACAGTGTCTGTTCAGGGCAGGTTACTGGGTGGTAGCAGGACAGTAACAGTGTCTGAGTTCAGGGCAGGTTACTGGGTGGTAGCAGGACAGTAACAGTGTGTGAGTTCAGGGCAGGTTACTGGGTGGTAGCAGGACAGTAACAGTGTCTGTTCAGGGCAGGTTACTGGGTGGTAGCAGGATAGTAACAGTGTGTGAGTTCAGGGCAGGTTACTGGGTGGTAGCAGGATAGTAACAGTGTGTGAGTTCAGGGCAGGTTACTGGGTGGTAGCAGGATAGTAACAGTGTCTGAGTTCAGGGCAGGTTACTGGGTGGTAGCAGGATAGTAACAGTGTGTGAGTTCAGGGCAGGTTACTGGGTGGTAGCAGGACAGTAACAGTGTATGAGTTCAGGGCAGGTTACTGGGTGGTAGCAGGATAGTAACAGTGTGTGAGTTCAGGGCAGGTTACTGGGTGGTAGCAGGACAGTAACAGTGTCTGAGTTCAGGGCAGGTTACTGGGTGGTAGCAGGACAGTAACAGTGTGTGAGTTCAGGGCAGGTTACTGGGTGGTAGCAGGACAGTAACAGCGTGTGAGTTCAGGGCAGGTTACTGGGTGGTAGCAGGACAGTAACAGCGTGTGAGTTCAGGGCAGGTTACTGGGTGGTAGCAGGACAGTAACAGTGTGTGAGTTCAGGGCAGGTTACTGGGTGGTAGCAGGACAGTAACAGTGTGTGAGTTCAGGGCAGGTTACTGGGTGGTAGCAGGACAGTAACAGTGTCTGAGTTCAGGGCAGGTTACTGGGTGGTAGCAGGACAGTAACAGTGTCTGTTCAGGGCAGGTTACTGGGTGGTAGCAGGATAGTAACAGTGTGTGAGTTCAGGGCAGGTTACTGGGTGGTAGCAGGACAGTAACAGTGTCTGTTCAGGGCAGGTTACTGGGTGGTAGCAGGACAGTAACAGTGTCTGTTCAGGGCAGGTTACTGGGTGGTAGCAGGATAGTAACAGTGTCTGTTCAGGGCAGGTTACTGGGTGGTAGCAGGACAGTAACAGTGTGTGAGTTCAGGGCAGGTTACTGGGTGGTAGCAGGACAGTAACAGTGTCTGAGTTCAGGGCAGGTTACTGGGTGGTAGCAGGATAGTAACAGTGTCTGTTCAGGGCAGGTTACTGGGTGGTAGCAGGATAGTAACAGTGTGTGAGTTCAGGGCAGGTTACTGGGTGGTAGCAGGACAGTAACAGTGTGTGAGTTCAGGGCAGGTTACTGGGTGGTAGCAGGATAGTAACAGTGTGTGAGTTCAGGGCAGGTTACTGGGTGGTAGCAGGATAGTAACAGTGTCTGAGTTCAGGGCAGGTTACTGGGTGGTAGCAGGACAGTAACAGTGTCTGAGTTCAGGGCAGGTTACTGGGTGGTAGCAGGATAGTAACAGTGTCTGAGTTCAGGGCAGGTTACTGGGTGGTAGCAGGACAGTAACAGTGTCTGTTCAGGGCAGGTTACTGGGTGGTAGCAGGATAACAGTGTAACAGTGTGTGAGTTCAGGGCAGGTTACTGGGTGGTAGCAGGACAGTAACAGTGTCTGTTCAGGGCAGGTTACTGGGTGGTAGCAGGACAGTAACAGTGTGTGAGTTCAGGGCAGGTTACTGGGTGGTAGCAGGATAGTAACAGTGTCTGAGTTCAGGGCAGGTTACTGGGTGGTAGCAGGATAGTAACAGTGTGTGAGTTCAGGGCAGGTTACTGGGTGGTAGCAGGATAGTAACTGTGAGTTCAGGGTTCAGGGCAGGTTACTGGGTGGTAGCAGGATAGTAACAGTGTCTGTTCAGGGCAGGTTACTGGGTGGTAGCAGGACAGTAACAGTGTGTGAGTTCAGGGCAGGTTACTGGGTGGTAGCAGGACAGTAACAGTGTCTGTTCAGGGCAGGTTACTGGGTGGTAGCAGGACAGTAACAGTGTGTGAGTTCAGGGCAGGTTACTGGGTGGTAGCAGGATAGTAACAGTGTCTGAGTTCAGGGCAGGTTACTGGGTGGTAGCAGGATAGTAACAGTGTGTGAGTTCAGGGCAGGTTACTGGGTGGTAGCAGGATAGTAACAGTGTCTGTTCAGGGCAGGTTACTGGGTGGTAGCAGGATAGTAACAGTGTGTGAGTTCAGGGCAGGTTACTGGTGGTAGCAGGACAGTAACAGTGTCTGTTCAGGGCAGGTTACTGGGTGGTAGCAGGATAGTAACAGTGTCTAAGTTCAGGGCAGGTTACTGGGTGGTAGCAGGACAGTAACAGTGTCTGTTCAGGGCAGGTTACTGGGTGGTAGCAGGACAGTAACAGTGTCTGAGTTCAGGGCAGGTTACTGGGTGGTAGCAGGACAGTAACAGTGTGTGAGTTCAGGGCAGGTTACTGGGTGGTAGCAGGATAGTAACAGTGTGTGAGTTCAGGGCAGGTTACTGGGTGGTAGCAGGACAGTAACAGTGTCTGTTCAGGGCAGGTTACTGGGTGGTAGCAGGATAGTAACAGTGTCTGTTCAGGGCAGGTTACTGGGTGGTAGCAGGATAGTAACAGTGTGTGAGTTCAGGGCAGGTTACTGGGTGGTAGCAGGACAGTAACAGTGTCTGTTCAGGGCAGGTTACTGGGTGGTAGCAGGATAGTAACAGTGTCTAAGTTCAGGGCAGGTTACTGGGTGGTAGCAGGACAGTAACAGTGTCTGTTCAGGGCAGGTTACTGGGTGGTAGCAGGACAGTAACAGTGTCTGAGTTCAGGGCAGGTTACTGGGTGGTAGCAGGACAGTAACAGTGTGTGAGTTCAGGGCAGGTTACTGGGTGGTAGCAGGATAGTAACAGTGTGTGAGTTCAGGGCAGGTTACTGGGTGGTAGCAGGACAGTAACAGTGTCTGTTCAGGGCAGGTTACTGGGTGGTAGCAGGACAGTAACAGTGTGTGAGTTCAGGGCAGGTTACTGGGTGGTAGCAGGATAGTAACAGTGTCTGAGTTCAGGGCAGGTTACTGGGTGGTAGCAGGATAGTAACAGTGTGTGAGTCCAGGGCAGGTTACTGGGTGGTAGCAGGATAGTAACAGTGTGTGAGTTCAGGGCAGGTTACTGGGTGGTAGCAGGATAGTAACAGTGTCTGTTCAGGGCATGTTACTGGGTGGTAGCAGGACAGTAACAGTGTGTGAGTTCAGGGCAGGTTACTGGGTGGTAGCAGGACAGTAACAGTGTCTGTTCAGGGCAGGTTACTGGGTGGTAGCAGGACAGTAACAGTGTGTGAGTTCAGGGCAGGTTACTGGGTGGTAGCAGGATAGTAACAGTGTCTGAGTTCAGGGCAGGTTACTGGGTGGTAGCAGGATAGTAACAGTGTGTGAGTTCAGGGCAGGTTACTGGGTGGTAGCAGGATAGTAACAGTGTCTGTTCAGGGCAGGTTACTGGGTGGTAGCAGGATAGTAACAGTGTGTGAGTTCAGGGCAGGTTACTGGGTGGTAGCAGGACAGTAACAGTGTCTGTTCAGGGCAGGTTACTGGGTGGTAGCAGGATAGTAACAGTGTCTAAGTTCAGGGCAGGTTACTGGGTGGTAGCAGGACAGTAACAGTGTCTGTTCAGGGCAGGTTACTGGGTGGTAGCAGGACAGTAACAGTGTCTGAGTTCAGGGCAGGTTACTGGGTGGTAGCAGGACAGTAACAGTGTGTGAGTTCAGGGCAGGTTACTGGGTGGTAGCAGGATAGTAACAGTGTGTGAGTTCAGGGCAGGTTACTGGGTGGTAGCAGGACAGTAACAGTGTCTGTTCAGGGCAGGTTACTGGGTGGTAGCAGGATAGTAACAGTGTGTGAGTTCAGGGCAGGTTACTGGGTGGTAGCAGGATAGTAACAGTGTGTGAGTTCAGGGCAGGTTTCTGGGTGGTAGCAGGATAGTAACAGTGTCTGAGTTCAGGGCAGGTTACTGGGTGGTAGCAGGATAGTAACAGTGTGTGAGTTCAGGGCAGGTTACTGGGTGGTAGCAGGACAGTAACAGTGTATGAGTTCAGGGCAGGTTACTGGGTGGTAGCAGGATAGTAACAGTGTGTGAGTTCAGGGCAGGTTACTGGGTGGTAGCAGGACAGTAACAGTGTCTGAGTTCAGGGCAGGTTACTGGGTGGTAGCAGGACAGTAACAGTGTGTGAGTTCAGGGCAGGTTACTGGGTGGTAGCAGGATAGTAACAGTGTGTGAGTTCAGGGCAGGTTACTGGGTGGTAGCAGGACAGTAACAGTGTCTGAGTTCAGGGCAGGTTACTGGGTGGTAGCAGGACAGTAACAGTGTGTGAGTTCAGGGCAGGTTACTGGGTGGTAGCAGGACAGTAACAGTGTGTGAGTTCAGGGCAGGTTACTGGGTGGTAGCAGGACAGTAACAGTGTCTGAGTTCAGGGCAGGTTACTGGGTGGTAGCAGGACAGTAACAGTGTCTGTTCAGGGCAGGTTACTGGGTGGTAGCAGGATAGTAACAGTGTGTGAGTTCAGGGCAGGTTACTGGGTGGTAGCAGGACAGTAACAGTGTCTGTTCAGGGCAGGTTACTGGGTGGTAGCAGGACAGTAACAGTGTCTGTTCAGGGCAGGTTACTGGGTGGTAGCAGGATAGTAACAGTGTCTGTTCAGGGCAGGTTACTGGGTGGTAGCAGGACAGTAACAGTGTGTGAGTTCAGGGCAGGTTACTGGGTGGTAGCAGGACAGTAACAGTGTCTGAGTTCAGGGCAGGTTACTGGGTGGTAGCAGGATAGTAACAGTGTCTGTTCAGGCAGGTTACTGGGTGGTAGCAGGATAGTAACAGTGTGTGAGTTCAGGGCAGGGTACTGGGTGGTAGCAGGACAGTAACAGTGTGTGAGTTCAGGGCAGGTTACTGGGTGGTAGCAGGATAGTAACAGTGTGTGAGTTCAGGGCAGGTTACTGGGTGGTAGCAGGATAGTAACAGTGTGTGAGTTCAGGGCAGGTTAATGGGTGGTAGCAGGACAGTAACAGTGTGTGAGTTCAGGGCAGGTTACTGGGTGGTAGCAGGACAGTAACAGTGTGTGAGTTCAGGGCAGGTTACTGGGTGGTAGCAGGACAGTAACAGTGTCTGAGTTCAGGGCAGGTTACTGGGTGGTAGCAGGACAGTAACAGTGTCTGAGTTCAGGGCAGGTTACTGGGTGGTAGCAGGATAGTAACAGTGTCTGTTCAGGGCAGGTTACTGGGTGGTGGGTGGTAGCAGGATAGTAACAGTGTGTGAGTTCAGGGCAGGTTACTGGGTGGTAGCAGGATAGTAACAGTGTCTGAGTTCAGGGCAGGTTACTGGGTGGTAGCAGGATAGTAACAGTGTGTGAGTTCAGGGCAGGTTAATGGGTGGTAGCAGGATAGTAACAGTGTGTGAGTTCAGGGCAGGTTACTGGGTGGTAGCAGGATAGTAACAGTGTGTGAGTTCAGGGCAGGTTACTGGGTGGTAGCAGGATAGTAACAGTGTCTGTTCAGGGCAGGTTACTGGGTGGTAGCAGGACAGTAACAGTGTCTGAGTTCAGGGCAGGTTACTGGGTGGTAGCAGGACAGTAACAGTGTGAGTGAGTTCAGGGCAGGTTACTGGGTGGATAGCAGGATAGTAACAGTGTCTGTTCAGGGCAGGTTACTGGGTGGTAGCAGGACAGTAACAGTGTGTGAGTTCAGGGCAGGTTACTGGGTGGTAGCAGGATAGTAACAGTGTCTGTTCAGGGCAGGTTACTGGGTGGTAGCAGGACAGTAACAGTGTGTGAGTTCAGGGCAGGTTACTGGGTGGTAGCAGGACAGTAACAGTGTCTGAGTTCAGGGCAGGTTACTGGGTGGTAGCAGGACAGTAACAGTGTGTGAGTTCAGGGCAGGTTAGCAGGATAGTAACAGTGTCTGTTCAGGGCAGGTTACTGGGTGGTAGCAGGATAGTAACAGTGTCTGAGTTCAGGGCAGGTTACTGGGTGGTAGCAGGATAGTAACAGTGTGTGAGTCCAGGGCAGGTTACTGGGTGGTAGCAGGATAGTAACAGTGTGTGAGTTCAGGGCAGGTTACTGGGTGGTAGCAGGATAGTAACAGTGTCTGTTCAGGGCAGGTTACTGGGTGGTAGCAGGACAGTAACAGTGTGTGAGTTCAGGGCAGGTTACTGGGTGGTAGCAGGACAGTAACAGTGTCTGTTCAGGGCAGGTTACTGGGTGGTAGCAGGACAGTAACAGTGTGTGAGTTCAGGGCAGGTTACTGGGTGGTAGCAGGACAGTAACAGTGTCTGTTCAGGGCAGGTTACTGGGTGGTAGCAGGATAGTAACAGTGTGTGAGTTCAGGGCAGGTTACTGGGTGGTAGCAGGATAGTAACAGTGTCTGTTCAGGGCAGGTTACTGGGTGGTAGCAGGATAGTAACAGGGTGTGTAACAGTGTGTGAGTTCAGGGCAGGTTACTGGGTGGTAGCAGGACAGTAACAGTGTCTGTTCAGGGCAGGTTACTGGGTGGTAGCAGGATAGTAACAGTGTCTAAGTTCAGGGCAGGTTACTGGGTGGTAGCAGGACAGTAACAGTGTCTGTTCAGGGCAGGTTACTGGGTGGTAGCAGGACAGTAACAGTGTCTGAGTTCAGGGCAGGTTACTGGGTGGTAGCAGGACAGTAACAGTGTGTGAGTTCAGGGCAGGTTACTGGGTGGTAGCAGGACAGTAACAGTGTCTGTTCAGGGCAGGTTACTGGGTGGTAGCAGGATAGTAACAGTGTGTGAGTTCAGGGCAGGTTACTGGGTGGTAGCAGGATAGTAACAGTGTGTGAGTTCAGGGCAGGTTACTGGGTGGTAGCAGGATAGTAACAGTGTCTGAGTTCAGGGCAGGTTACTGGGTGGTAGCAGGATAGTAACAGTGTGAGTTCAGGGCAGGTTACTGGGTGGTAGCAGGACAGTAACAGTGTATGAGTTCAGGGCAGGTTACTGGGTGGTAGCAGGATAGTAACAGAGTGTGAGTTCAGGGCAGGTTACTGGGTGGTAGCAGGACAGTAACAGTGTCTGAGTTCAGGGCAGGTTACTGGGTGGTAGCAGGACAGTAACAGCGTGTGAGTTCAGGGCAGGTTACTGGGTGGTAGCAGGATAGTAACAGTGTCTGAGTTCAGGGCAGGTTACTGGGTGGTAGCAGGATAGTAACAGTGTGTGAGTCCAGGGCAGGTTACTGGGTGGTAGCAGGATAGTAACAGTGTGTGAGTTCAGGGCAGGTTACTGGGTGGTAGCAGGATAGTAACAGTGTCTGTTCAGGGCAGGTTACTGGGTGGTAGCAGGACAGTAACAGTGTCTGAGTTCAGGGCAGGTTACTGGGTGGTAGCAGGACAGTAACAGTGTCTGTTCAGGGCAGGTTACTGGGTGGTAGCAGGACAGTAACAGTGTGTGAGTTCAGGGCAGGTTACTGGGTGGTAGCAGGACAGTAACAGTGTCTGTTCAGGGCAGGTTACTGGGTGGTAGCAGGATAGTAACAGTGTGTGAGTTCAGGGCAGGTTACTGGGTGGTAGCAGGATAGTAACAGTGTCTGTTCAGGGCAGGTTACTGGGTGGTAGCAGGATAGTAACAGTGTGTGAGTTCAGGGCAGGTTACTGGGTGGTAGCAGGACAGTAACAGTGTCTGTTCAGGGCAGGTTACTGGGTGGTAGCAGGATAGTAACAGTGTCTAAGTTCAGGGCAGGTTACTGGGTGGTAGCAGGACAGTAACAGTGTCTGTTCAGGGCAGGTTACTGGGTGGTAGCAGGACAGTAACAGTGTCTGAGTTCAGGGCAGGTTACTGGGTGGTAGCAGGACAGTAACAGTGTGTGAGTTCAGGGCAGGTTACTGGGTGGTAGCAGGACAGTAACAGTGTCTGTTCAGGGCAGGTTACTGGGTGGTAGCAGGATAGTAACAGTGTGTGAGTTCAGGGCAGGTTACTGGGTGGTAGCAGGATAGTAACAGTGTGTGAGTTCAGGGCAGGTTACTGGGTGGTAGCAGGACAGTAACAGTGTATGAGTTCAGGGCAGGTTACTGGGTGGTAGCAGGATAGTAACAGTGTGTGAGTTCAGGGCAGGTTACTGGGTGGTAGCAGGACAGTAACAGTGTCTGAGTTCAGGGCAGGTTACTGGGTGGTAGCAGGACAGTAACAGTGTGTGAGTTCAGGGCAGGTTACTGGGTGGTAGCAGGACAGTAACAGTGTGTGAGTTCAGGGCAGGTTACTGGGTGGTAGCAGGACAGTAACAGTGTCTGAGTTCAGGGCAGGTTACTGGGTGGTAGCAGGACAGTAACAGTGTCTGTTCAGGGCAGGTTACTGGGTGGTAGCAGGATAGTAACAGTGTGTGAGTTCAGGGCAGGTTACTGGGTGGTAGCAGGACAGTAACAGTGTCTGTTCAGGGCAGGTTACTGGGTGGTAGCAGGACAGTAACAGTGTCTGTTCAGGGCAGGTTACTGGGTGGTAGCAGGATAGTAACAGTGTCTGTTCAGGGCAGGTTACTGGGTGGTAGCAGGACAGTAACAGTGTGTGAGTTCAGGGCAGGTTACTGGGTGGTAGCAGGACAGTAACAGTGTCTGAGTTCAGGGCAGGTTACTGGGTGGTAGCAGGATAGTAACAGTGTCTGTTCAGGGCAGGTTACTGGGTGGTAGCAGGATAGTAACAGTGTGTGAGTTCAGGGCAGGGTACTGGGTGGTAGCAGGACAGTAACAGTGTGTGAGTTCAGGGCAGGTTACTGGGTGGTAGCAGGATAGTAACAGTGTGTGAGTTCAGGGCAGGTTACTGGGTGGTAGCAGGATAGTAACAGTGTGTGAGTTCAGGGCAGGTTAATGGGTGGTAGCAGGACAGTAACAGTGTGTGAGTTCAGGGCAGGTTACTGGGTGGTAGCAGGACAGTAACAGTGTGTGAGTTCAGGGCAGGTTACTGGGTGGTAGCAGGACAGTAACAGTGTCTGAGTTCAGGGCAGGTTACTGGGTGGTAGCAGGACAGTAACAGTGTCTGAGTTCAGGGCAGGTTACTGGGTGGTAGCAGGATAGTAACAGTGTCTGTTCAGGGCAGGTTACTGGGTGGTAGCAGGATAGTAACAGTGTGTGAGTTCAGGGCAGGTTACTGGGTGGTAGCAGGATAGTAACAGTGTCTGAGTTCAGGGCAGGTTACTGGGTGGTAGCAGGATAGTAACAGTGTGTGAGTTCAGGGCAGGTTAATGGGTGGTAGCAGGATAGTAACAGTGTGTGAGTTCAGGGCAGGTTACTGGGTGGTAGCAGGATAGTAACAGTGTGTGAGTTCAGGGCAGGTTACTGGGTGGTAGCAGGATAGTAACAGTGTCTGTTCAGGGCAGGTTACTGGGTGGTAGCAGGACAGTAACAGTGTCTGAGTTCAGGGCAGGTTACTGGGTGGTAGCAGGACAGTAACAGTGTGTGAGTTCAGGGCAGGTTACTGGGTGGTAGCAGGATAGTAACAGTGTCTGTTCAGGGCAGGTTACTGGGTGGTAGCAGGACAGTAACAGTGTGTGAGTTCAGGGCAGGTTACTGGGTGGTAGCAGGATAGTAACAGTGTCTGTTCAGGGCAGGTTACTGGGTGGTAGCAGGACAGTAACAGTGTGAGTTCAGGGCAGGTTACTGGGTGGTAGCAGGACAGTAACAGTGTCTGAGTTCAGGGCAGGTTACTGGGTGGTAGCAGGACAGTAACAGCGTGTGAGTTCAGGGCAGGTTACTGGGTGGTAGCAGGATAGTAACAGTGTCTGAGTTCAGGGCAGGTTACTGGGTGGTAGCAGGATAGTAACAGTGTGTGAGTCCAGGGCAGGTTACTGGGTGGTAGCAGGATAGTAACAGTGTGTGAGTTCAGGGCAGGTTACTGGGTGGTAGCAGGATAGTAACAGTGTCTGTTCAGGGCAGGTTACTGGGTGGTAGCAGGACAGTAACAGTGTGTGAGTTCAGGGCAGGTTACTGGGTGGTAGCAGGACAGTAACAGTGTCTGTTCAGGGCAGGTTACTGGGTGGTAGCAGGACAGTAACAGTGTGTGAGTTCAGGGCAGGTTACTGGGTGGTAGCAGGACAGTAACAGTGTCTGTTCAGGGCAGGTTACTGGGTGGTAGCAGGATAGTAACAGTGTGTGAGTTCAGGGCAGGTTACTGGGTGGTAGCAGGATAGTAACAGTGTGTGAGTTCAGGGCAGGTTACTGGGTGGTAGCAGGACAGTAACAGTGTCTGTTCAGGGCAGGTTACTGGGTGGTAGCAGGATAGTAACAGTGTCTAAGTTCAGGGCAGGTTACTGGGTGGTAGCAGGACAGTAACAGTGTCTGTTCAGGGCAGGTTACTGGGTGGTAGCAGGACAGTAACAGTGTCTGAGTTCAGGGCAGGTTACTGGGTGGTAGCAGGACAGTAACAGTGTGTGAGTTCAGGGCAGGTTACTGGGTGGTAGCAGGACAGTAACAGTGTCTGTTCAGGGCAGGTTACTGGGTGGTAGCAGGATAGTAACAGTGTGTGAGTTCAGGGCAGGTTACTGGGTGGTAGCAGGATAGTAACAGTGTGTGAGTTCAGGGCAGGTTACTGGGTGGTAGCAGGATAGTAACAGTGTCTGAGTTCAGGGCAGGTTACTGGGTGGTAGCAGGATAGTAACAGTGTGTGAGTTCAGGGCAGGTTACTGGGTGGTAGCAGGACAGTAACAGTGTATGAGTTCAGGGCAGGTTACTGGGTGGTAGCAGGATAGTAACAGTGTGTGAGTTCAGGGCAGGTTACTGGGTGGTAGCAGGACAGTAACAGTGTCTGAGTTCAGGGCAGGTTACTGGGTGGTAGCAGGACAGTAACAGTGTGTGAGTTCAGGGCAGGTTACTGGGTGGTAGCAGGACAGTAACAGCGTGTGAGTTCAGGGCAGGTTACTGGGTGGTAGCAGGACAGTAACAGCGTGTGAGTTCAGGGCAGGTTACTGGGTGGTAGCAGGACAGTAACAGTGTGTGAGTTCAGGGCAGGTTACTGGGTGGTAGCAGGACAGTAACAGTGTGTGAGTTCAGGGCAGGTTACTGGGTGGTAGCAGGATAGTAACAGTGTCTGAGTTCAGGGCAGGTTACTGGGTGGTAGCAGGATAGTAACAGTGTGAGTTCAGGGCAGGTTACTGGGTGGTAGCAGGATAGTAACAGTGTCTGTTCAGGGCAGGTTACTGGGTGGTAGCAGGATAGTAACAGTGTGTGAGTTCAGGGCAGGTTACTGGGTGGTAGCAGGACAGTAACAGTGTCTGTTCAGGGCAGGTTACTGGGTGGTAGCAGGATAGTAACAGTGTCTAAGTTCAGGGCAGGTTACTGGGTGGTAGCAGGACAGTAACAGTGTCTGTTCAGGGCAGGTTACTGGGTGGTAGCAGGACAGTAACAGTGTCTGAGTTCAGGGCAGGTTACTGGGTGGTAGCAGGACAGTAACAGTGTGTGAGTTCAGGGCAGGTTACTGGGTGGTAGCAGGATAGTAACAGTGTGTGAGTTCAGGGCAGGTTACTGGGTGGTAGCAGGACAGTAACAGTGTCTGTTCAGGGCAGGTTACTGGGTGGTAGCAGGATAGTAACAGTGTGTGAGTTCAGGGCAGGTTACTGGGTGGTAGCAGGATAGTAACAGTGTGTGAGTTCAGGGCAGGTTTCTGGGTGGTAGCAGGATAGTAACAGTGTCTGAGTTCAGGCAGGTTACTGGGTGGTAGCAGGATAGTAACAGTGTGTGAGTTCAGGGCAGGTTACTGGGTGGTAGCAGGACAGTAACAGTGTATGAGTTCAGGGCAGGTTACTGGGTGGTAGCAGGATAGTAACAGTGTGTGAGTTCAGGGCAGGTTACTGGGTGGTAGCAGGACAGTAACAGTGTCTGAGTTCAGGGCAGGTTACTGGGTGGTAGCAGGACAGTAACAGTGTGTGAGTTCAGGGCAGGTTACTGGGTGGTAGCAGGATAGTAACAGTGTGTGAGTTCAGGGCAGGTTACTGGGTGGTAGCAGGACAGTAACAGTGTCTGAGTTCAGGGCAGGTTACTGGGTGGTAGCAGGACAGTAACAGTGTGTGAGTTCAGGGCAGGTTACTGGGTGGTAGCAGGACAGTAACAGTGTGTGAGTTCAGGGCAGGTTACTGGGTGGTAGCAGGACAGTAACAGTGTCTGAGTTCAGGGCAGGTTACTGGGTGGTAGCAGGACAGTAACAGTGTCTGTTCAGGGCAGGTTACTGGGTGGTAGCAGGATAGTAACAGTGTGTGAGTTCAGGGCAGGTTACTGGGTGGTAGCAGGACAGTAACAGTGTCTGTTCAGGGCAGGTTACTGGGTGGTAGCAGGACAGTAACAGTGTCTGTTCAGGGCAGGTTACTGGGTGGTAGCAGGATAGTAACAGTGTCTGTTCAGGGCAGGTTACTGGGTGGTAGCAGGACAGTAACAGTGTGTGAGTTCAGGGCAGGTTACTGGGTGGTAGCAGGACAGTAACAGTGTCTGAGTTCAGGGCAGGTTACTGGGTGGTAGCAGGATAGTAACAGTGTCTGTTCAGGGCAGGTTACTGGGTGGTAGCAGGATAGTAACAGTGTGTGAGTTCAGGGCAGGGTACTGGGTGGTAGCAGGACAGTAACAGTGTGTGAGTTCAGGGCAGGTTACTGGGTGGTAGCAGGATAGTAACAGTGTGTGAGTTCAGGGCAGGTTACTGGGTGGTAGCAGGATAGTAACAGTGTGTGAGTTCAGGGCAGGTTAATGGGTGGTAGCAGGACAGTAACAGTGTGTGAGTTCAGGGCAGGTTACTGGGTGGTAGCAGGACAGTAACAGTGTGTGAGTTCAGGGCAGGTTACTGGGTGGTAGCAGGACAGTAACAGTGTCTGAGTTCAGGGCAGGTTACTGGGTGGTAGCAGGACAGTAACAGTGTCTGAGTTCAGGGCAGGTTACTGGGTGGTAGCAGGATAGTAACAGTGTCTGTTCAGGGCAGGTTACTGGGTGGTAGCAGGATAGTAACAGTGTGTGAGTTCAGGGCAGGTTACTGGGTGGTAGCAGGATAGTAACAGTGTCTGAGTTCAGGGCAGGTTACTGGGTGGTAGCAGGATAGTAACAGTGTGTGAGTTCAGGGCAGGTTAATGGGTGGTAGCAGGATAGTAACAGTGTGTGAGTTCAGGGCAGGTTACTGGGTGGTAGCAGGATAGTAACAGTGTGTGAGTTCAGGGCAGGTTACTGGGTGGTAGCAGGATAGTAACAGTGTCTGTTCAGGGCAGGTTACTGGGTGGTAGCAGGACAGTAACAGTGTCTGAGTTCAGGGCAGGTTACTGGGTGGTAGCAGGACAGTAACAGTGTGTGAGTTCAGGGCAGGTTACTGGGTGGTAGCAGGATAGTAACAGTGTCTGTTCAGGGCAGGTTACTGGGTGGTAGCAGGACAGTAACAGTGTGTGAGTTCAGGGCAGGTTACTGGGTGGTAGCAGGATAGTAACAGTGTCTGTTCAGGGCAGGTTACTGGGTGGTAGCAGGACAGTAACAGTGTGTGAGTTCAGGGCAGGTTACTGGGTGGTAGCAGGACAGTAACAGTGTCTGAGTTCAGGGCAGGTTACTGGGTGGTAGCAGGACAGTAACAGCGTGTGAGTTCAGGGCAGGTTACTGGGTGGTAGCAGGATAGTAACAGTGTCTGAGTTCAGGGCAGGTTACTGGGTGGTAGCAGGATAGTAACAGTGTGTGAGTCCAGGGCAGGTTACTGGGTGGTAGCAGGATAGTAACAGTGTGTGAGTTCAGGGCAGGTTACTGGGTGGTAGCAGGATAGTAACAGTGTCTGTTCAGGGCAGGTTACTGGGTGGTAGCAGGACAGTAACAGTGTGTGAGTTCAGGGCAGGTTACTGGGTGGTAGCAGGACAGTAACAGTGTCTGTTCAGGGCAGGTTACTGGGTGGTAGCAGGACAGTAACAGTGTGTGAGTTCAGGGCAGGTTACTGGGTGGTAGCAGGACAGTAACAGTGTCTGTTCAGGGCAGGTTACTGGGTGGTAGCAGGATAGTAACAGTGTGTGAGTTCAGGGCAGGTTACTGGGTGGTAGCAGGATAGTAACAGTGTCTGTTCAGGGCAGGTTACTGGGTGGTAGCAGGATAGTAACAGTGTGTGAGTTCAGGGCAGGTTACTGGGTGGTAGCAGGACAGTAACAGTGTCTGTTCAGGGCAGGTTACTGGGTGGTAGCAGGATAGTAACAGTGTCTAAGTTCAGGGCAGGTTACTGGGTGGTAGCAGGACAGTAACAGTGTCTGTTCAGGGCAGGTTACTGGGTGGTAGCAGGACAGTAACAGTGTCTGAGTTCAGGGCAGGTTACTGGGTGGTAGCAGGACAGTAACAGTGTGTGAGTTCAGGGCAGGTTACTGGGTGGTAGCAGGACAGTAACAGTGTCTGTTCAGGGCAGGTTACTGGGTGGTAGCAGGATAGTAACAGTGTGTGAGTTCAGGGCAGGTTACTGGGTGGTAGCAGGATAGTAACAGTGTGTGAGTTCAGGGCAGGTTACTGGGTGGTAGCAGGATAGTAACAGTGTCTGAGTTCAGGGCAGGTTACTGGGTGGTAGCAGGATAGTAACAGTGTGTGAGTTCAGGGCAGGTTACTGGGTGGTAGCAGGACAGTAACAGTGTATGAGTTCAGGGCAGGTTACTGGGTGGTAGCAGGATAGTAACAGTGTGTGAGTTCAGGGCAGGTTACTGGGTGGTAGCAGGACAGTAACAGTGTCTGAGTTCAGGGCAGGTTACTGGGTGGTAGCAGGACAGTAACAGTGTGTGAGTTCAGGGCAGGTTACTGGGTGGTAGCAGGACAGTAACAGCGTGTGAGTTCAGGGCAGGTTACTGGGTGGTAGCAGGACAGTAACAGCGTGTGAGTTCAGGGCAGGTTACTGGGTGGTAGCAGGACAGTAACAGTGTGTGAGTTCAGGGCAGGTTACTGGGTGGTAGCAGGACAGTAACAGTGTGTGAGTTCAGGGCAGGTTACTGGGTGGTAGCAGGACAGTAACAGTGTCTGAGTTCAGGGCAGGTTACTGGGTGGTAGCAGGACAGTAACAGTGTCTGTTCAGGGCAGGTTACTGGGTGGTAGCAGGATAGTAACAGTGTGTGAGTTCAGGGCAGGTTACTGGGTGGTAGCAGGACAGTAACAGTGTCTGTTCAGGGCAGGTTACTGGGTGGTAGCAGGACAGTAACAGTGTCTGTTCAGGGCAGGTTACTGGGTGGTAGCAGGATAGTAACAGTGTCTGTTCAGGGCAGGTTACTGGGTGGTAGCAGGACAGTAACAGTGTGTGAGTTCAGGGCAGGTTACTGGGTGGTAGCAGGACAGTAACAGTGTCTGAGTTCAGGGCAGGTTACTGGGTGGTAGCAGGATAGTAACAGTGTCTGTTCAGGGCAGGTTACTGGGTGGTAGCAGGATAGTAACAGTGTGTGAGTTCAGGGCAGGTTACTGGGTGGTAGCAGGACAGTAACAGTGTGTGAGTTCAGGGCAGGTTACTGGGTGGTAGCAGGATAGTAACAGTGTGAGTTCAGGTGAGTGAGTTCAGGGCAGGTTACTGGGTGGTAGCAGGATAGTAACAGTGTGTGAGTTCAGGGCAGGTTAATGGGTGGTAGCAGGACAGTAACAGTGTGTGAGTTCAGGGCAGGTTACTGGGTGGTAGCAGGACAGTAACAGTGTGTGAGTTCAGGGCAGGTTACTGGGTGGTAGCAGGACAGTAACAGTGTCTGAGTTCAGGGCAGGTTACTGGGTGGTAGCAGGACAGTAACAGTGTCTGAGTTCAGGGCAGGTTACTGGGTGGTAGCAGGATAGTAACAGTGTCTGTTCAGGGCAGGTTACTGGGTGGTAGCAGGATAGTAACAGTGTGTGAGTTCAGGGCAGGTTACTGGGTGGTAGCAGGATAGTAACAGTGTCTGAGTTCAGGGCAGGTTACTGGGTGGTAGCAGGATAGTAACAGTGTGTGAGTTCAGGGCAGGTTAATGGGTGGTAGCAGGATAGTAACAGTGTGTGAGTTCAGGGCAGGTTACTGGGTGGTAGCAGGATAGTAACAGTGTGTGAGTTCAGGGCAGGTTACTGGGTGGTAGCAGGACAGTAACAGTGTCTGAGTTCAGGGCAGGTTACTGGGTGGTAGCAGGACAGTAACAGTGTGTGAGTCCAGGGCAGGTTACTGGGTGGTAGCAGGACAGTAACAGTGTGTGAGTTCAGGGCAGGTTACTGGGTGGTAGCAGGATAGTAACAGTGTCTGTTCAGGGCAGGTTACTGGGTGGTAGCAGGACAGTAACAGTGTGTGAGTTCAGGGCAGGTTACTGGGTGTAGCAGGATAGTAACAGTGTCTGTTCAGGGCAGGTTACTGGGTGGTAGCAGGACAGTAACAGTGTGTGAGTTCAGGGCAGGTTACTGGGTGGTAGCAGGACAGTAACAGTGTCTGAGTTCAGGGCAGGTTACTGGGTGGTAGCAGGACAGTAACAGCGTGTAAGTTCAGGGCAGGTTACTGGGTGGTAGCAGGACAGTAACAGCGTGTGAGTTCAGGGCAGGTTACTGGGTGGTAGCAGGACAGTAACAGCGTGTGAGTTCAGGGCAGGTTACTGGGTGGTAGCAGGACAGTAACAGTGTGTGAGTTCAGGGCAGGTTACTGGGTGGTAGCAGGACAGTAACAGTGTGTGAGTTCAGGGCAGGTTACTGGGTGGTAGCAGGATAGTAACAGTGTCTGAGTTCAGGGCAGGTTACTGGGTGGTAGCAGGACAGTAACAGTGTCTGTTCAGGGCAGGTTACTGGGTGGTAGCAGGATAGTAACAGTGTGTGAGTTCAGGGCAGGTTACTGGGTGGTAGCAGGACAGTAACAGTGTCTGTTCAGGGCAGGTTACTGGGTGGTAGCAGGACAGTAACAGTGTGTGAGTTCAGGGCAGGTTACTGGGTGGTAGCAGGATAGTAACAGTGTCTGAGTTCAGGGCAGGTTACTGGGTGGTAGCAGGATAGTAACAGTGTGTGAGTCCAGGGCAGGTTACTGGGTGGTAGCAGGATAGTAACAGTGTGTGAGTTCAGGGCAGGTTACTGGGTGGTAGCAGGATAGTAACAGTGTCTGTTCAGGGCAGGTTACTGGGTGGTAGCAGGACAGTAACAGTGTGTGAGTTCAGGGCAGGTTACTGGGTGGTAGCAGGACAGTAACAGTGTCTGTTCAGGGCAGGTTACTGGGTGGTAGCAGGACAGTAACAGTGTGTGAGTTCAGGGCAGGTTACTGGGTGGTAGCAGGATAGTAACAGTGTCTGAGTTCAGGGCAGGTTACTGGGTGGTAGCAGGATAGTAACAGTGTGTGAGTTCAGGGCAGGTTACTGGGTGGTAGCAGGATAGTAACAGTGTCTGTTCAGGGCAGGTTACTGGGTGGTAGCAGGATAGTAACAGTGTGTGAGTTCAGGGCAGGTTACTGGGTGGTAGCAGGACAGTAACAGTGTCTGTTCAGGGCAGGTTACTGGGTGGTAGCAGGATAGTAACAGTGTCTAAGTTCAGGGCAGGTTACTGGGTGGTAGCAGGACAGTAACAGTGTCTGTTCAGGGCAGGTTACTGGGTGGTAGCAGGACAGTAACAGTGTCTGAGTTCAGGGCAGGTTACTGGGTGGTAGCAGGACAGTAACAGTGTGTGAGTTCAGGGCAGGTTACTGGGTGGTAGCAGGATAGTAACAGTGTGTGAGTTCAGGGCAGGTTACTGGGTGGTAGCAGGACAGTAACAGTGTCTGTTCAGGGCAGGTTACTGGGTGGTAGCAGGATAGTAACAGTGTCTGTTCAGGGCAGGTTACTGGGTGGTAGCAGGATAGTAACAGTGTGTGAGTTCAGGGCAGGTTACTGGGTGGTAGCAGGACAGTAACAGTGTCTGTTCAGGGCAGGTTACTGGGTGGTAGCAGGATAGTAACAGTGTCTAAGTTCAGGGCAGGTTACTGGGTGGTAGCAGGACAGTAACAGTGTCTGTTCAGGGCAGGTTACTGGGTGGTAGCAGGACAGTAACAGTGTCTGAGTTCAGGGCAGGTTACTGGGTGGTAGCAGGACAGTAACAGTGTGTGAGTTCAGGGCAGGTTACTGGGTGGTAGCAGGATAGTAACAGTGTGTGAGTTCAGGGCAGGTTACTGGGTGGTAGCAGGACAGTAACAGTGTCTGTTCAGGGCAGGTTACTGGGTGGTAGCAGGACAGTAACAGTGTGTGAGTTCAGGGCAGGTTACTGGGTGGTAGCAGGATAGTAACAGTGTCTGAGTTCAGGGCAGGTTACTGGGTGGTAGCAGGATAGTAACAGTGTGTGAGTCCAGGGCAGGTTACTGGGTGGTAGCAGGATAGTAACAGTGTGTGAGTTCAGGGCAGGTTACTGGGTGGTAGCAGGATAGTAACAGTGTCTGTTCAGGGCAGGTTACTGGGTGGTAGCAGGACAGTAACAGTGTGTGAGTTCAGGGCAGGTTACTGGGTGGTAGCAGGACAGTAACAGTGTCTGTTCAGGGCAGGTTACTGGGTGGTAGCAGGACAGTAACAGTGTGTGAGTTCAGGGCAGGTTACTGGGTGGTAGCAGGATAGTAACAGTGTCTGAGTTCAGGGCAGGTTACTGGGTGGTAGCAGGATAGTAACAGTGTGTGAGTTCAGGGCAGGTTACTGGGTGGTAGCAGGATAGTAACAGTGTCTGTTCAGGGCAGGTTACTGGGTGGTAGCAGGATAGTAACAGTGTGTGAGTTCAGGGCAGGTTACTGGGTGGTAGCAGGACAGTAACAGTGTCTGTTCAGGGCAGGTTACTGGGTGGTAGCAGGATAGTAACAGTGTCTAAGTTCAGGGCAGGTTACTGGGTGGTAGCAGGACAGTAACAGTGTCTGTTCAGGGCAGGTTACTGGGTGGTAGCAGGACAGTAACAGTGTCTGAGTTCAGGGCAGGTTACTGGGTGGTAGCAGGATAGTAACAGTGTCTGAGTTCATGGCAGGTTACTGGGTGGTAGCAGGATAGTAACAGTGTGTGAGTTCAGGGCAGGTTACTGGGTGGTAGCAGGATAGTAACAGTGTGTGAGTTCAGGGCAGGTTACTGGGTGGTAGCAGGATAGTAACAGTGTCTGAGTTCAGGGCAGGTTACTGGGTGGTAGCAGGATAGTAACAGTGTGTGAGTTCAGGGCAGGTTACTGGGTGGTAGCAGGACAGTAACAGTGTATGAGTTCAGGGCAGGTTACTGGGTGGTAGCAGGATAGTAACAGTGTGTGAGTTCAGGGCAGGTTACTGGGTGGTAGCAGGACAGTAACAGTGTCTGAGTTCAGGGCAGGTTACTGGGTGGTAGCAGGACAGTAACAGTGTGTGAGTTCAGGGCAGGTTACTGGGTGGTAGCAGGATAGTAACAGTGTGTGAGTTCAGGGCAGGTTACTGGGTGGTAGCAGGACAGTAACAGTGTCTGAGTTCAGGGCAGGTTACTGGGTGGTAGCAGGACAGTAACAGTGTGTGAGTTCAGGGCAGGTTACTGGGTGGTAGCAGGAC
>NW_027008638.1:42500-67500 GCF_036934945.1 Oncorhynchus masou masou
TGTACACTAGACATGTACACTACACCTGTACTCTACACCTGTACACTACACCTGTACTCTACACCTGTACACTACACATGTACACTACACCTGTACACTACACCTGTATACTATACATGTATAATATACCTGTACAATACACCTATACATTATACCTGTACACTACACATGTACACTACACCTGTACTCTACACCTGTACACTACACCTGTACTCTACACCTGTACACTACACCTGTATACTACACCTGTACACTAGACCTGTACACTACACCTGTACACTAGATCTGTACACTACACCTGTACACTACACCTGTACACTACACCTGTATACTACACCTGTACACTACACCTGTATACTATACAGGTATAATATACCTGTACACTACACCTATACACTATACCTGTACACTACACATGTACACTACACCTGTACTCTACACCTGTAAACTACAGCTGTACACTACACCTGTACACTACACCTGTACACTATACCTGTACGCAACACGTGTACACTACACCTGTACTCTACACCTGTAAACTACACCTGTACACTACACCTGTACACTATACCTGTACACTACACATGTACACTACACCTGTACTCTACACCTGTAAACTACAGCTGTACACTACACCTGTACACTACACCTGTACACTATACCTGTACACAACACATGTACACTACACCTGTACTCTACACCTGTACACTACACCTGTACACTATACCTGTACATTATACATGTACACTACACCTGTACACTATACCTTTACACTACACCTATACACTACACATGTATACTACACCTGTACACTACACCTGTACACTATACCTATACACTATACCTGTACATTATACATGTACACTACACCTGTACACTACACCTGTACACTACACCTGTATACTATACATGTATAATATACATGTATAATATACCTGTACACTACACCTATACACTATACCTGTACACTACACATGTACACTACACCTGTACTCTACACCTGTACACTAGACCTGTACACTACACCTGTACACTAGACCTGTACACTACACCTGTACACTACACCTGTACACTACACCTGTATACTACACCTGTACACTACACCTGTATACCATACATGTATAATATACCTGTACACTACACTTATACACTATACCTGTACACTACACATGTACACTACACCTGTACTCTACACCTGTAAACTACAGCTGTACACTACACCTGTACACTACACCTGTACACTATACCTGTACGCAACACATGTACACCACACCTGTACTCTACACCTGTAAACTACACCTGTACACTACACCTGTACACTATACCTGTACACTACACATGTACACTACACCTGTACTCTACACCTGTAAACTACACCTGTACACTACACCTGTACACTAGACCTGTACACTATACATGTACACTATACCTGTACACTACACCTGTACACTACACCTGTACACTATACCTGTACACTATACCTGTACACTACACCTGTACACTACACCTGTACACTATACCTGTACACTACACTTGTACACTACACCTGTACACTACACATGTACACTACACCTGTACACTACACCTGTACACTACACATGTACACTCCACCTGTACTCTACACCTGTACACTACACCTGTACACTACACCTGTACACTACACCTGTACACTACACATGTACACTCCACCTGTACTCTACACCTGTACACTACACCTGTACACTACACCTGTACACTACACCTGTATACTATATCCATACACTACACCTGTACACTACACCTGTATACTACACCTGTATACTACACCTGTACACTACACCTGTATACTACACCTGTACACCACACCTGTACTCTACACCTGTACACTACACCTGTACTCTACACCTGTACACTACACCTGTATACTACACCTGTACACTACACCTGTATACTACACCTGTACACCACACCTGTACTCTACACCTGTACACTACACCTGTACTCTACACCTGTACACTACACCTGTATACTACACCTGTACACAACTCCTGTATACTACACCTGTACACTACACCTATACACTACACCTATACACTACACCTGTATACTACACCTGTACACTAAACCTGTACACTACACCTATACACTACAGCTATACACTACACCTATACACTACGCCTGTACACTACACCTGTACACTACACCTATACACTACACCTATACACTACACCTGTACACTACACCTGTACACTACACCTGTACACTACACTTGTACACTACACCTGTACACTACACCTGTACGCTACACCTGTACACTGCACCTGTACACTACACCTATACACTACACCTGTATACTACACCTGTCTGTCCCCATTTGCTGGTGAAGCATTGAGTTGAAGACTCCAGAGCCGCTGGTGAACAAACACCTGAGCTTCGCTGCACGTCATACACCTGTCTGTCCCCATGGGGTTCACATCCTCTGGGAGATCCCCCCCTCCTCCCCTGTTGTCCACAGTCCCTCGGGCTTCAGATCATGTGTATAAATCAAACTCTTCTCCCATTCAGATAGATCCTGGATGATATTATTTCACACTTGGAGGATATAGATCAACTCTGAAGGACATCACCTTCTCTTCGGTAAGTTGTCTGCAGATTCCACTTGATCAAATCCCTGATACAAAATCATGTGTTAATGGTGCTACTGGGTTTTGTATGGAAGGTGTGGAATCAACGCACACAACGAATTGAGTGTAAATGATCGATGCCGTTTGATAATCGATACAGGCTGGTAACCGAGGGATATTTTACTGAGCGCATCGGAAAGACAATAATAACAGTCAGCAGTACACTACACCTGTATACTACACCTGTACTCTACACCTGTATACTACACCTGTACACTACACCTGTACACTACACCTGTACACTACACCTGTACTCTACACCTGTACACTACACCTGTACTCTACACCTGTACACTACACCTGTACACTACACCTGTACACTAGACCTGTACACTACACCTGTATACTACACCTGTACTCTACACCTGTATACTACACCTGTACTCTACACCTGTATACTACACCTGTACACTACACCTGTACACTACACCTGTACACTACAGCAGTAGAGGGTCCAGACGGTTTGATATGAATGTATTGATCAACTAAAAATGGATCAATAAAAGTATCTCACTGTAATTCCAGTTGAGATGATGATGTCAGAGTCGGATATGTACGGTGAGAGTAGAGAGGATATCTCACTGAATGCTCTGCACCTTGATGGGGTATGTTCATTTGGATGCTGTGGGTTAACAGCGGACGTTAAAAGGGCTCTATTCAATCCGTAACGCAGACGTTCAGCTTTACAGCTTGATCGACATGTGATGTTCTGGTGGGTCCTGTTAGCCGGGACTGCATTCACAGTAAACGCTGCAATATAAATGTAAAGGTGATCTGAAATGTTTCAGTCATACAGAATGAAGAGAGCCCTGAAGATGCATTCACAGTAAACGCTGCAATATAAATGTAAAGGTGATCTGAAATGTTTCAGTCATACAGAATGAAGAGAGCCCTGAAGATGCATTCACAGTAAACGCTGCAATATAAATGTAAAGGTGATCTGAAATGTTTCAGTCATACAGAATGAAGAGAGCCCTAAAGATGCAATCACAGTAAACGCTGCAATATAAATGTAAAGGTGATCTGAAATGTTTCAGTCATACAGAATGAAGAGAGCCCTAAAGATGCAATCAGCAGATAAAAACATCAACAAAGAGTTGTTTTCGGTAAAAAGCTGAAGGGTTGTGTGGGCTGTAACCACTCTCCGTTATGGACACACTGCTATGGAAGCAAGGACTAAACATCTCCGTTACGGACACAGTGCTATGGAAGCAAGGACTAAACATCCATGAAATCAACATTTGTTCGTTTTAAAACCAGGTTTTGAGTTTGTTTACATTCACTTTGTCTACAAAACATTGGAGTAAAACAAGATATGTTTGGGGTTCTGATGGGGTGCGACTGTTGAACTCAGCTCATGAGGCATTAAATAAGTTATATTCTTCAACAATATATGGGTATATATTATTCATTTAGTCCCAAAAAAATGGATGTAGCAATGGCTGATTGTCCCTTAAAGAATAGATGGTAAATCATCTACTCTTTTATTTCCCATAAGTCAGGAGAAAGTTACCGCGGTATATTATCATTTAACCCATCCATTCTATTTGACTCGTGTACAAATTAGATTTAAACATTTGTTCTAAATGACGTTTCTATTCAACAGAACCAGTTGTTACACACGACTTGTAATTTTGGGATATTTAGTCGCTGCTTCAGAACCAAACCCTTCTACCCGTCAGCCGTACTGTTAAACGGTTGTTATGACTGGAGGATGAAAAAGACAATTGATTAAAGCCTGGCTTCTCTAGGGAGTCGGTGTGACAAACAGCCCTCTCCTCCGTGTGTTCATCTGACTGAGTGGTCCCACTGGAGAGGTTCTGCCCTGGGGGGGGCAGAGAGAGGGGGGGGTACATACGTCTTCAGGTCTCAGGTGAGGCAATTCACAACACACCTCATGTGGTTTGCTGAAACATCTCTGTACACAGAGTAGGTGCCTATAAGGGACTGAGACAGGGATAGGGAGCCATTGCTGAAACATCTCTGTACACAGAGTAGGTGCCTATAAGGGACTGAGACAGGGATAGGGAGCCATTGCTGAAACATCTCTGTACACAGAGTAGGTGCCTATAAGGGACTGAGACAGGGATAGGGAGCCATTGCTGAAACATCTCTGTACACAGAGTAGGTGCCTATAAGGGACTGAGACAGGGATAGGGAGCCATTGCTGAAACATCTCTGTACACAGAGTAGGTGCCTATAAGGGACTGAGACAGGGATAGGGAGCCATTGCTGAAACATCTCTGTACACAGAGTAGGTGCCTATAAGGGACTGAGACAGGGATAGGGAGCCATTGCTGAAACATCTCTGTACACAGAGTAGGTGCCTATAAGGGACTGAGACAGGGATAGGGAGCCATTGCTGAAACATCTCTGTACACAGAGTAGGTGCCTATAAGGGACTGAGACAGGGATAGGGAGCCATTTCAGTGACAGAATTTAATCATTTTGAATTTGGGTTAATAAGGTATTGAATTTGAATGTAATATTTGTTTATGTTTTGAAGGGCAATATCACTCAAACTATCTATTTTGTTCTCATAAGTCCACTGTTGATACAGTCCCAAAATGATTTGCATGTCAACAGTCAAGCGATTTTAATTTAATAATAAGTGCAATTTGCATCATTATAACACATTTCTTCTTAAAAGTCCAGTACCTTGACAACTTGACTGCTGACGTGAAACATTTAGGCACTGTATCAACAATTACTAACAATTACTAACAACAACTAATCAACGTTTCATATATTCAGCTTCTCAGATGCATTCTGATTCAGTTTTCAAATTCAGATCCAAAACCAGAGACAACATCCTGGTACTTTGCCAACCAGGAAAGGTAGAGGACCTCTATGTGATCTCCATAAAGTCTTTGCTTTCAGGAATGGGGTTATATTAGCCAATGGCCAAGCTGGTTTCAATGCTACATTCAAATTCAAAACGCCAACATTTTCTGTTGACCACAGTGTTTGATTCTATCTGTTCTCCTCCACGTTTCCTGGTTGGCAAAGGACCAGGATGTTGTCTCTGGTTTTGAATCTGAATTTAAAGAACTGAATTTGAAAACTGAATCAGAATTCATCTGAGAAGTTGAATATATGAAACGCTGATCCACTTGAAATGATGGTTTGCAAATTTGATACACGGACAATGAATGGAATATCTACTATATTGAAACTGAATTTATAATTATTGAACTTAAATATTCAAATACATTGAATTTTAAAACTGAATGCAATATTAATTCAATTCGGGTTTTTAAACGTGAAATATGTTTGATGATAATAATTTGATGAATTCAATGATTCAATGTACGCATTACAAATTCTAAAAGATTAAATGAAATTTCAACATCTTAATACAAATTCAAAATTGTGGAATTCAAATACAATTTCTATTGGCACTGAAATGGCTCCATTCAGGGAGCAAAGCACAGGTGTTACGCCCATTGAATATGAAGGGGGCTCATGCCATATGTTGGATAGAAATATACCCATCGCTTTCTTCGACACAGAAGTGAACAGATATTACATTTGGCTGTAAGTGCCTCCTTGAAACAAATTAGATGCATAATGCTTCTGCCTGGGAGACGAAAGGGGAAGGACAAGCTGAGCTGTGAGGCCTACAGCATGTTGTCAAAGATGAAGAGCATGGTACTGTTACTATGGACTTTACAGCATGTTGTCAAAGATGAAGAGCCTGGTGCTGTTTATATGGACTTTACAGCATGTTGTCAAAGATGAAGAGCCTGGTACTGTTACTATGGACTTTACAGCATGTTGTCAAAGATGAAGAGCCTGGTGCTGTTTATATGGACTTTACAGCATGTTGTCAAAGATGAAGAGCCTGGTACTGTTACTATGGACTTTACAGCATGTTGTCAAAGATGAAGAGCCTGGTACTGTTACTATGGACTTTACAGCATGTTGTCAAAGATGAAGAGCCTGGTGCTGTTTAAATGGACTTTACAGCATGTTGTCAAAGATGAAGAGCCTGGTGCTGTTACTATGGACTTAGCAGGAGGTTGTCAAAGATGAAGAGCCTGGTACTGTTTATATGGACTTTACAGCATGTTGTCAAAGATGAAGAGCCTGGTACTGTTACTATGGACTTTACAGCATGTTGTCAAAGATGAAGAGCCTGGTGCTGTTTATATGGACTTTACAGCATGTTGTCAAAGATGAAGAGCCTGGTACTGTTACTATGGACTTTACAGCATGTTGTCAAAGATGAAGAGCCTGGTGCTGTTACTATGGACTTTACAGCATGTTGTCAAAGAAGAAGAGCCTGGTGCTGTTACTATGGACTTTACAGCATGTTGTCAAAGATGAAGAGCCTGGTGCTGTTTATATGGACTTTACAGCATGTTGTCAAAGATGAAGAGCCTGGTGCTGTTACTATGGACTTTACAGCATGTTGTCAAAGATGAAGAGCCTGGTGCTGTTACTATGGACTTTACAGCATGTTGTCAAAGATGAAGAGCCTGGTGCTGTTACTATGGACTTTACAGCATGTTGTCAAAGAAGAAGAGCCTGGTGCTGTTACTATGGACTTTACAGCATGTTGTCAAAGATGAAGAGCCTGGTGCTGTTTATATGGACTTTACAGCATGTTGTCAAAGATGAAGAGCCTGGTACTGTTTATATGGACTTTACAGCAAGTTGTCAACGATGAAGAGCCTGGTACTGTTTATATGGACTTTACAGCAAAAGATACATCAAAGATATGTGTGTAGTGGATGGCTAAGATACAGCAGCATCGACCTGTTGGAGTAGCATCGATACTGCCTTCCCCAGACCTGTTGGAGTAGCATCGCTACTGCCTTCCCCAGACCTGTTGGAGTAGCATCGCTACTGCCTTCCCCAGACCTGTTGGAGTGGCATCAATACTGCCTTCCCCAGACCTGTTGGAGTAGCATCAATACTGCCTTCCCAGACCTGTTGGAGTAGCATCAATACTGCCTTCCCCAGACCTGTTGGAGTGGCATCAATACTGCCTTCCCCAGACCTGTTGGAGTAGCATCGATACTGCCTTCCCAGACCTGTTGGAGTAGCATCAATACTGCCTTCCCCAGACCTGTTGGAGTAGCATCAATACTGCCTTCCCCAGACCTGTTGGAGTAGCATCAATACTGCCTTCCCCAGACCTGTTGGAGTAGCATCAATACTGCCTTCCCCAGACCTGTTGGAGTAGCATCAATACTGCCTTCCCCAAACCTGTTGGAGTAGCTTCAATACTGCCTTCCCCAGACCTGTTGGAGTAGCATCAATACTGCATTCCCCAGACCTGTTGGAGTAGCATCGCTACTGCCTTCCCCAGACCTGTTGGAGCAGCATCAATACTGCCTTCCCCAAACCTGTTGGAGCAGCATCGCTACTGCCTTCCCCAGACCTGTTGGAGTAGCATCAATACTGCCTTCCCCAGACCTGTTGGAGTATCATCGCTACTGCCTTCCCCAGACCTGTTGGAGTAGCATCAATACTGCCTTCCCCAGACCTGTTGGAGTAGCATCGCTACTGCCTTCCCCAGACCTGTTGGAGCAGCATCAATACTGCCTTGCTCAGCCCTGTTGGAGTAGCATCGATACTGCCTTCCCCAGACCTGTTGGAGTAGCATCGCTACTGCCTTCCCCAGACCTGTTGGAGTAGCATCGCTACTGCCTTCCCCAGACCTGTTGGAGACCTGCAAGTCCTTTTATCCAGGTGCAATAGGGGCGGTCCTCGTCTCCCAGTGGTCCTCGGGCGAGTGTGTATTCCCTGTGCACACAGTTTAACTCTCCAGAGAACATCCATTCTGGGTAAAGAGAAACGTTCCCTGTAGTCCCTAATTGAGCCAGAATAACAGAACAATTCCCCGTGCACACCGTTTACACATCGTTTCAGCTCTCTGAAGTGTTCTAGTGTCACATCGGACACTGTCAGTTCCACAGAGGGCTCCTTGGTAGAGCCAGAATAACAGAATAATAGCCTGCAGGGAGGCCTGTGTGCTGTTTATCAGCTGTCTGTGTGACTGGAGAGGATCGTGACACAGAGCTCCACACGTACTGCAGCTCAGCTGAGACTCTTTGGCTTAATTGTTTACATACCCTACATTATTCATCTCATATGTATACGTATATACTGTACTCTATATCATCTACTGCATCTTTATGGAATACATGTGTCACTAGCCACTTTAACTATGCCACTTTGTTTACATACTCATCTCATATGTATATACTGTACTCCATATCATCTACCACACCTTTATGTAATACATGTATCACTAGCCACTTTAACTGTGCCACTTTGTTTACATACTCATCTCATATGTATATACTGTACTCGATACCATCTACTGTATATGCCTATGCTGCTCTGTACCATCACTCATTCATATAGCTTTATGTACATATTCTTTATCCCCTTACACTTGTGTGTATAAGACAGTAGTTTTGGAATTGTTAGTTAGATTACTTGTTGGTTATTACTGCATTGTCGGAACTAGAAGCACAAGCATTTCGCTACACTCGCATTAACATCTGCTAACCATGTGTATGTGACAAATAAAATGTTATTTTATTTTATTTTTAATTACGAGAACACTCGCTGGGAAGGAACTTTCCGTTAAAGGGTCAGACCGCAGTTGAAACAATAACAAAGTGTTATCCAGCCACTTGGCCATTTGGTTAACAGGTGAGGGATGGGGTTTGAGAAATATAGCCACTCTCAAATTCACAGACAGATCTATGGGTACAAGGACTGACCTTCCATGATATAAACATTATAGTTTTAACCGTGTTTGGAGGCTACACAGTGTTTTGTTTACATTTACTTTGTTTACAAACGTTGTATTAAAAACAAGTTATATTTTGGGTTCTGATGGGGAATGACAGCTGAACTAAGCTCATGAGGAATTTATACATTTTATTCTGCAAGAATCAACGACTAAATATCATTCATTTAACGGCTCAAAAAAAGGGAGGGATCTACTCCGGGTTGGTCCTTTAAAGGTCCAATGCAGCCGTTTTTATCTCGATATCAAATCATTTCTGAGTAACAACTACCTTACTGTGATAGTTTTACATTAATATTGGTCATAAATTTACAACATTTGCTTTTTAGCCACAACAACAAAAAATTCAAGCAATACATTTTTTTGGACTGTCTGGGAGTCTGAATGAGGTTTGGAACTCTCTTTGTCATCGGTCTATTACAACGTATACCGCCTGGTGATGTCACCGGTCTATTACAACGTATACCGCCTGGTGATGTCACCGGTCTATTACAACGTATACCGCCTGGTGATGTCACCGGTCTATTACAACGTATACCGCCTGGTGATGTCACCGGTCTATTACAACGTATACCGCCTGGTGATGTCACCGGTCTATTACAACGTATACTGCCTGGTGATGTCACCGGTCTATTACAGCGTATACCGCCTGGTGATGTCACTGGTCTATTACAACGTATACCGCCTGGTGATGTCACCGGTCTATTACAACGTATACCGCCTGGTGATGTCACCGGTCTATCACAACGTATACCGCCTGGTGATGTCACCGGTCTATTACAACGTGTACCGCCTGGTGATGTCACCGGTCTAATACAACGTATACCGCCTGGTGATGTCACCGGTCTATTACAACGTATACCGCCTGGTGATGTCACCGGTCTATTACAACGTATACCTCCTGGTGATGTCACCGGTCTATTACAACGTATACCGCCTGGTGATGTCACCGGTCTATTACAACGTATACCGCCTGGTGATGTCACCGGTCTATTACAACATATACCGCCTGGTGATGTCACCGGTCTATTACAACGTATACCACCTGGTGATGTCAGTGGTCTATTACAACGTATACCGCCTGGTGATGTCACCGGTCTATTACAACGTATACCGCCTGGTGATGTCACAGGTCTATTACAACGTATACCGCCTGGTGATGTCACCGGTCTATTACAACGTATACCGCCTGGTGATGTCACCGGTCTATTACAACATATACCGCCTGGTGATGTCACCGGTCAAGCTGAAACTCTCCCCAAAACCTGCTGATTAGTAGGTAGATTATATTTTCTACCAGCAACTAATAGAAAATAACACTAATACTTCTTTTCACACTTTTACAGTGTTAGTTTCATCGGCTGGTGTTCAATATGATGCAAAAACACAGAAAAAGCTGAATTTTGACTGCTCTGGGCCTTTAAAAGCATGGAATAAGGTGCCACACCATGATGTTAAAGGGGACTATATATACAGATATATTTGACATGAAAACGTTGGCAAATGGAAGCATGCTTAGTGATGCTTAATTCATTAGTTGTGGGTCAGTTCCCCACTATAAGGTTAAACTAGGATTTTGGAGATTAACATATATACAACCATCTAAATTAGATTTTACTACGAACATTTGCTGGATAATTTATTGGATAATTTATGCATTACGTTGATTATTCATGCCGGTTTACTTTTAACTGCCATACTGTATATCTATTAGTGACAGACCATGGTTGCCCACCGCACCTGTCCAATTGAACCCTTAGTAATAATGTATTATGTACAGACTAGATCAATTCATACATACATTCATTAATAAGTGTCTGTTTATCTTTGAATCGCTTTTTTCCCCCACTTTGTATTCATCTATTTTTTATTTTATCTCCATCAGTCTCGTTTAATCTGACCTCTGACCTCTGACCTCTGCGGCGTGTAAAGTAAACCATGGAGGATCCTCTCACCCTATATTCATCACTCTACACCGCCAGCCTCCCCACTGCTCTCAACCCCATGAACAACAGCGCTGTTACTGACCTCATGACCAACGCTACGGTCAAACCCTTCAGTGTGTTTCATGGGTGCGAGGAGAATGTGTCAGGGATCCTCTTCGACCTGTCTGTTCAGACCTTCAACGTGTTCCTGGGACTCCCCGCCAACATCTTAGGTAGGTAGGCCAGAGGTTACAGAGGTAAGAGCAGTCCACCAGGAGCCGTAAGGTTGCTGATTCCAATCACAGGAACTATCTTGTACCTTTGAGTCTTTCCAGGGTATTGACCCTTGACCCTATACTCCTTCCAGTGTGTTTATATTTACATAATTCCAGGTTATTGACCCCTGACCCTAAACTCCTTCCGGTGTACTTATATTTACATAATTCCAGGGTGTTGACCCCTGACCCTATACTCCTTCCAGTGTGCTTATATTTACATATCTCCAGGGTATTGACCCCTGACCCTATACTCCTTCCAGTGTGTTTATATTTACATATCTCCAGGGTATTGACCCCTGACCCTATACTCCTTCCAGTGTGTTTATATTTACATATCTCCAGGGTATTGACCCCTGACCCTATACTCCTTCCAGTGTGTTTATATTTTGGGTGTCGGGAGCAGAGAAAAACATAATCATTCCTGTCTCTGATGGACTATGAAACTAGCTAATAACATTGTTGTCTTGCCTTGTGGTAGTCATGGTGATTCTGGTCCGTAACCGTAAGGAGCCGTCCTCCTCAGACATCTTCCTGGGCTGTCTGGCCTTCATGGACGCTTACTTTGGCATCATGGTCCCCTTCAGCTATCTGAACATCTACTACTGGCACAGCAAGGATATCTGGTCTGCTCTCATGTTCTCCTTCGGCCAAGGTGCAGGGCTATAGGATAACGGAGAATTTAGTGATTCTGGAATTTGGAATTTCAGCGTCTGAAATTGTACCCTGTTACATAGCATACTACTTTTGACCAGAACCCTATGGACACCCTTATGGACACCCCTATAGACACCCCTACAGACACCCCTATTCACACCCTTATGGACACCCCTATAGACACCCCTATAGACACCCCAATGGACACCACTATAGACACCCCTATGGACACCCCTATAGACACCCCTATAGACACCCCTATGGACACCCCTATGGACACCCCTATAGACACCCCTATAGACACCCCTATAGACACCACTATAGACACCCCTATGGACACCCCTATGGACACCCCTATAGACACCCCTATGGACACCAATATGGACGCCCCTATGGACACCCCTATAGACACCCCTATGGACACCAATATGGACGCCCCTATGGACACCCCT
Source organism: Oncorhynchus masou masou (assembly GCF_036934945.1). Lineage (NCBI taxonomy): Eukaryota > Metazoa > Chordata > Actinopteri > Salmoniformes > Salmonidae > Oncorhynchus > Oncorhynchus masou. The sequence goes on from NW_027008638.1 coordinate 55,245, forward strand.
ATAGACACCCCTATGGACACCCCTATGGACACCCCTATAGACACCCCTATAGACACCCCTATGTACACACCAATAGACACCCCTATGGACACCCCTATATACACCCCTATGGACACCAATATGGACACCCCCATAGACACCCCTATGGACAAACCAATAGACACCCCTATGGACACCCCTATAGACACCCCTATAGACACTCCTATAGACACCCCTATAGACACCCCTATGGACACCCCTATAGACACCCCTATGGACACCCCTATGGACACCCCTATGGACACCAATATGGACACCCCTATGGACACCCCTATAGACACCCCTATGGACACCCCTATGGACACCCCTATGGACACCCCTATGGACACCCCTATAGACACCCCTTTAGACACCCCTTTAGACACCCCTTTAGACACCCCTATAGACACCCCTATAGACACCCCTATAGACACCCCTATAGACACCCCTATAGACACCCCTATGGACACACCAATAGACACCCCTATGGACACCCCTATATACACCCCTATGGACACCAATATGGACACCCCCATAGACACCCCTATGGACACACCAATAGACACCCCTATGGACACCCCTATAGACACCCCTATAGACACTCCTATAGACACCCCTATGGACACCCCTATGGACACCCCTATGGACACCAATATGGACACCCCTATGGACACCCCTATAGACACCCCTATAGACACCCCTATGGACACCCCTATAGACACCCCTATGGACACCCCTATAGACACCCCTATGGACACCCCTATGGACACCCCTATGGACACCCCTATGGACACCAATATGGACACCCCTATCGACACCCCTATAGACACCCCTATGGACACCAATATGGACACCCCTATAGACACCCCTATGGACACCCCTTTAGACACCCCTTTAGACACCCCTTTAGACACCCCTATAGACACCCCTATAGACACCCCTATAGACACCCCTATGGACACCCCTATGGACACCCCTATGGACACCCCTATAGACACCCCTATGGACACCCCTATAGACACCCCTATGGACACCCCTATAGACACCCTTATGGACACCCCTATAGACACCACTATAGACACCCCTATGGACACCCCTATGGACACCCCTATAGACACCCCTATGGACACCAATATGGACGCCCCTATGGACACCCCTATAGACACCCCTATGGACACCAATATGGACGCCCTATGGACACCCCTATAGACACCCCTATGGACACCCCTATGGACACCCCTATAGACACCCCTATAGACACCCCTATGGACACACCAATAGACACCCCTATGGACACCCCTATATACACCCCTATGGACACCAATATGGACACCCCCATAGACACCCCTATGGACACACCAATAGACACCCCTATGGACACCCCTATAGACACCCCTATAGACACTCCTATAGACACCCCTATAGACACCCCTATGGACACCCCTATAGACACCCCTATGGACACCCCTATGGACACCCCTATGGACACCAATATGGACACCCCTATGGACACCCCTATAGACACCCCTATGGACACCCCTATGGACACCCCTATGGACACCCCTATGGACACCCCTATAGACACCCCTTTAGACACCCCTTTAGACACCCCCTTTAGACACCCCTATAGACACCCCTATAGACACCCCTATAGACACCCCTATAGACACCCCTATAGACACCCCTATGGACACACCAATAGACACCCCTATGGACACCCCTATATACACCCCTATGGACACCAATATGGACACCCCCATAGACACCCCTATGGACACACCAATAGACACCCCTATGGACACCCCTATAGACACCCCTATAGACACTCCTATAGACACCCCTATGGACACCCCTATGGACACCCCTATGGACACCAATATGGACACCCCTATGGACACCCCTATAGACACCCCTATAGACACCCCTATGGACACCCCTATAGACACCCCTATGGACACCCCTATAGACACCCCTATGGACACCCCTATGGACACCCCTATGGACACCCCTATGGACACCAATATGGACACCCCTATCGACACCCCTATAGACACCCCTATGGACACCAATATGGACACCCCTATAGACACCCCTATGGACACCCCTTTAGACACCCCTTTAGACACCCCTTTAGACACCCCTATAGACACCCCTATAGACACCCCTATAGACACCCCTATGGACACCCCTATGGACACCCCTATGGACACCCCTATAGACACCCCTATTGACACCCCTATAGACACCCCTATGGACACCCTATAGACACCCTTATGGACACCCCTATAGACACCCCTATGGACACCCCTATAGACACCCCTATGGACACCCCTATAGACACCCCTATGGACACCCCTATGGACACCCCTATGGACACCAATATGGACACCCCTATGGACACCCCTATAGACACCCCTATGGACACCAATATGGACACCCCTATAGACACCCCTATGGACACCCCTTTAGACACCCCTTTAGACACCCCTTTAGACACCCCTTTAGACACCCCTATAGACACCCCTATAGACACCCCTATGGACACCCCTATGGACACCCCTATGGACACCCCTATGGACACCCCTATAGACACCCCTATGGACACCCCTATAGACACCCCTATGGACACCCCTATAGACACCCTTATGGACACCCCTATAGACACCCTTATGGACACCCCTATAGACACCCCTATAGACACCCCTATGGACACCCCTATAGACACCCTTATGGACACCCCTATGGACACCCCTATAGACACCCCTATGGACACCCCTATGGACACCCCTATAGACACCCTTATGGACACCCCTATAGACACCCTTATGGACACCCCTATAGACACCCCTATGGACACCCTATGGACACCCCTATGGACACCCCTATAGACACCCTTATGGACACCCTTATGGACACCCTTATGGACACCAATATGGGCCCTGGTCAAAAGAAGTGCACTATGTAGGGAACATATGTTGTAGAGGTTACATCCAAAATGACACTCAATTACCTACATAGTGCTCGTTGGGCTCTGGTCAAATGTAGTGCACTATATAGGGAATAGGGGGCCACTATCTTGTACATAACATCTCATCTGTGACATTTGACAAGAAGTAAAATTGTTATTCTCCTCCTCCTCTTCCTCCACCTCCTTCCTATTCTCATCCTCCTCTTCCTCATCCTCCACCTCCTTGTCCTCCTTCCTATTCTCCTCCTCCTCCACCTCCTCCTCCTTCCTATTCTCCTCCTCCACCTCCTCCTCCTCCTTCCTATTCTCCTCCTCTTCCTCCTCCTCCTTCCTATTCTCCTCCTCCTCCACCTCCTCCTCCTCCTTCCTATTCTCCTCCTCCACCTCCTCCTCCTCCTTCCTATTCTCCTTCTCCTCCTCCCCCTCCCCCCCCTCCTTTTCATCCTCCTTTTTCTCCACTTACTTCTCATCCAGGACACCAGCGGTCCTCTGTTCCTGTCCTGTATCTGTTTGGATCGGTTCGTGGCGGTCCTCTTCCCTCTATACTACGGCCAGCTGAAGGACACCAAGTACAGGGTGTCTCTCTCGGCGGTGGTCCTGGGGCTCACCTTCACCTACGCCTCCGCCAAGACCATCGGGGGCCTGCACAACTTCGAGAAGGTCAGTCCATAGATCAATCAATCACTCAATCAATAGATTAATCAATCAATCCCACTTTATTGTAGAGCACATATTGGACAAAAGTAGCAATACAATGCACTTCACAGTATAACATAATAAATAAATAACGTAAATAAATGAATAAAAACAACTAAAACAAAAAGTTAAAGGTAAAAACACGAAATAAAAACACGGCCAAAAAGGTGCATTTACATATTTCTTTGATAAATGTCCACTTCTGCTACCCTCAGGTCTTCACAGGGACGATCCTGGCAACGTTTGGCTGGATGGTGTTGTGTAACGGGGCCATCCTGGTGGCCCTGAAGAGGTCCAGTGGCTCTGGGAAGGACGACATGCACCCCATGAAGAAGAAAGCCTTCAAGATGGTGATGTCGGTCCTGTCCATCATCGTGTTCAACTACTTGCCTCCGGTGGCTCTGTTCCCTTTTGAGGTGATGACCTGGGTGGGGGCATTGTCCATCGAAATAGAATAGATAGAATCACAGACCCACTGACTTCTCCCATTGACCCATTGACTTGACTCACATTGACTTCCATTAAATCACAGACCCATTGACTTGACTCCCATTGAATCACTTACCCATTGACTTGACTCCCATTGACTTGACTCCCATTGACTCATTGACCCATTGACTTGACTCCCATTGACTCATTGACTTGACTCCCATTGACTCATTGACCCATTGACTTGAATGAGGACTCCCGTTCTAGTGATTCTATTTCTTGTCCTTAATGATGCCTGATATATAAAGACACATTCCTCGATGGCTTGTCTACAGGTCTGAACAGTTCCAGTAACTTTCCCCCCAAAATCCCACGTTTGCTAGAAATCCTGGTTGAAAGTTTCCCAGAATAGGAAGGGAATTAAACAGGAAACCCAGAATACTCGCAACAAGGATTTCTGAAAAAACCTGTGAATGTTGGGAAAGTCACCAGAGCTTTGCAACCCTACAGTAGCACTGTCCTCTGTGATGTTGCCAGATGAACAAAGATACAACCCTGTTATGTTGTTCTGATATCCCCTTCCAGGACCACTACCCTCCTGACACGTTCCGCTGCCTGGTGCAGCCGGTGGGGTACGCCTTTGTCAACATCAGCAGTAGTATCCAGCCCATCATCTACCTCTCTCGACTGGAGAAGATCCCTTTCCTCCCTGAGTCCTGGAACAAGTGGGGCTCCTCCTCCTCCAAGGTGAAGGACAAGGAGGTGAAGGTGGAGACCATCTCGCCTGCCTGAATGATGAACGGGCATCAACGTTTCTTGTGAAATTAAGTGATAGGTTCTCAAAATACAGTTGTTATAAATGTATCAACTGGACGATGGAATAAAATGAATGGCCAGGAAACAATGGATGAAAGTAATTTGCTTACATTCCACATAGCTAATATATATCCTGTATATGGTATAGGTTAAGGAGAAACAACAAAAATCTTCATATGTCCTTCAAATCTCTCTCTCACTTCCTGGAACTATTACGTTAGGACTGAGACGACATAATGTGTACAACATGAGAACTACATGTCACACCTGTAAAATACTCAAGATTTGTTTTGTGTGAATCATTTGGAGATAAATACATACGTAATAAAGCTCTTATAAACAGTTATTTTTCCAGTCTTTTGTTTTCCAGTTTTCTATGAAATGTATAATGATGATATGTTATTATGGAGAGGAGAACCAGATCATTAGTCTGTTATGATGGAGAGGAGAACCAGATGATGTTTAGTATGTTATGATGGAGAGGAGAACCAGATCATTAGTCTGTTATGATGGAGAGGAGAACCAGATGATGTTTAGTATGTTATGGTGGAGAGGAGAACCAGATGATGTTTAGTCTGTTATGATGGAGAGGAGAACCAGATGATGTTTAGTCTGTTATGATGGAGAGGAGAACCAGATCATTAGTCTGTTATGATGGAGGAGAACCAGATCATTAGTCTGTTATGATGGAGAGGAGAACCAGATCATTAGTCTGTTATGATGGAGAGGAGAACCAGATGATGTTTAGTCTGTTATGATGGAGAGGAGAACCAGATGATGTTTAGTCTGTTATGATGGAGAGGAGAACCAGATCATTAGTCTGTTATGATGGAGAGGAGAACCAGATCATTAGTCTGTTATGATGGAGAGGAGAACCAGATCATTAGTCTGTTATGATGGAGAGGAGAACCAGATCATTAGTCTGTTATGATGGAGAGGAGAACCAGATGATGTTTAGTGTGTTATGATGGAGAGGAGAACCAGATGATGTTTAATCTGTTATGATGGAGAGGAGAACCAGATTATTAGTCTGTTATGATGGAGAGGAGAACCAGATCATTAGTCTGTTATGATGGAGAGGAGAACCAGATGATGTTTAGTATGTTATGATGGAGAGGAGAACCAGATCATTAGTCTGTTATGATGGAGAGGAGAACCAGATGGTGTTTAGTGTGTTATGATGGAGAGGAGAACCAGATGATGTTTAGTATGTTATGATGGAGAGGAGAACCAGATCATTAGTCTGTTATGATGGAGAGGAGAACCAGATCATTAGTCTGTTATGATGGAGAGGAGAACCAGATGATATTTAGTCTGTTATGATGGAGAGGAGAACCAGATCATTAGTCTGTTATGATGGAGAGGAGAACCAGATCATTAATCTGTTAGGATGGAGAGGAGAACCAGATCATTAGTCTGTTATGATGGAGGGGAGAACCAGATCATTAGTCTGTTATGATGGAGAGGAGAACCAGATCATTAGTCTGTTGTGATGGAGAGGAGAACCAGATCATTAGTCTGTTATGATTGAGAGGAGAACCAGATCATTAGTCTGTTATGATGGAGAGGAGAACCAGATGATTAGTCTGTTATGATGGAGAGGAGAACCAGATGATATTTAGTGTGTTATGATGGAGAGGAGAACCAGATGATATTTAGTCTGTTATGATGGAGAGGAGAACCAGATCATTAGTCTGTTATGATGGAGAGGAGAACCAGATGATGTTTAGTCTATTATGATGGAGAGGAGAACCAGATGATGTTTAGTCTGTTATGATGGAGAGGAGAACCAGATCATTAGTCTGTTATGATGGAGAGGAGAACCAGGTCATTAGTCTGTTATGATGGAGGAGAACCAGATCATTAGTCTGTTATGATGGAGAGGAGAACCAGATCATTAGTCTGTTATGATGGAGGAGAACCAGATCATTAGTCTGTTATGATGGAGAGGAGAACCAGATCATTAGTCTGTTATGATGGAGAGGAGAACCAGATCATTAGTCTGTTATGATGGAGAGGAGAACCAGATGATGTCTAGTATGTTATGATGGAGAGGAGAACCAGATGATGTTTAGTCTGTTATGATGGAGAGGAGAACCAGATCATTAGTCTGTTATGATGGAGAGTAGAACCAGATAATGTTTAGTCTGTTATGATGGAGAGGAGAACCAGATCATTAGTCTGTTACGATGGAGAGGAGAACCAGATCATTAGTCTGTTATGATGGAGAGTAGAACCAGATGATGTTTAGTCTATTATGATGGAGAGGAGAACCAGATGATGTTTAGTCTATTATGATGGAGAACCAGATCATTAGTCTGTTATGATGGAGAGGAGAACCAGATGATGTTTAGTGTGTTATGATGGAGAGGAGAACCAGATCATTAGTCTGTTATGATGGAGAGGAGAACCAGATCATTAGTCTGTTATGATGGAGAGGAGAACCAGATGATGTTTAGTCTAATATGATGGAGAGGAGAACCAGATGATGTTTAGTGTGTTATGATGGAGAGGAGAACCAGATCATTAGTCTGTTATGATGGAGAGGAGAACCAGATGATGTTTAGTCTATTATGTGTTATGTACTTGAGTGAAGACCCAAAAGCGGTTTTAACAGAAACAGAGTTCTTTTAATGAAAAAACAGGAATGGCATAGATCCTCTTCCGACGTTGTCAAATGGCACAATAGAATACCCGCAGAGAGGGTGACAAATGAAACATAAAGTCCCTCTGATGAATAGCGGGGTAGCGGCGACAGGCTGCAGGTCGCTCAGGGTCGGTGCGGGTCACAGAGGAACGGTGGTAGCTGATCACACGTAGCATATGATGAACTGGACACGGTGCAAACAAAAGATAGTTAGTAGAGTACAGGATGCACCTGCCAGGCAGACTCTGACAGGATAGGACTAGGAGGAAGCAAACGAGACGATAGCTTGCTTCTGGCATGAGAAACACAAACGAGAATCTGACACCGAAAGTAGCAGGAACAGAGAGAGAAATAGAGACCTAATCAGAGGGAAAAAAGGGAACAGGTGGGGAAAGGGTGAACGAGCTAGTTAGGGGAGATGAGGAACAGCTGGAGAAGGAGAGAAAGAGAAGGTAACCTAATAAGACCAGCAGAGAGAGACAGAGTGAAGAGAAAGGACAGGAACAGACATAATAAGACATGACATTATGATGGAGAGGAGAACCAGATCATTAGTCTATTATGATGGAGAGGAGAACCAGATAATGTTTAGTCTATTATGATGGAGAGGAGAACCAGATCATTAGTCTGTTATCGTGGAGAGGAGAACCAGATGATCCCACAGATGTGTCTAGTGTTATGGTGATGTAATTAAAGACTGACACAAGCTGTTGGGTGGCTGCTAGTTCACACAACCATTTAGAGGTACTAGGTAGACACCCAGTATTACTACCAGGGTTGGGGTCAATTCAGAAAATTCAAGACTGCAACAAGAATAGTCCACATTGAAAATATATGACATTGTTGAATTGAAATGTACATCCACCCAACTTCACCTGAACCTTGATTCCTCCCCTGTTGTAAGTCGGCTGGTATTGAAGTCAAAAACAGACTCCAGGTACACAGATGTATTTGAGGTTAATCCTTTATTAAAAACAGTGAAAGAAAGTTCGGAGGCCACACATAATGATGCAATCTAGTTCAATTACAGGACTACATGTCAGTCAGTTTGGTAAAGCGCGTGCATTTAACACTATAAACAATACACATCTGACACCTTCAGCTACGGTCTTATTAATGTTAGAGGACCTCCCGTTGTACACATCTGACACCTTCAGCTACGGTCTTATTAATGTTAGAGGACCTCCTGTTGTACACATCTGACACCTTCAGCTACGGTCTTATTAATGTTAGAGGACCTCCTGTTGTACACATCTGACACCTTCAGCTACGGTCTTATTAATGTTAGAGGACCTCCTGTTGTACACATCTGACACCTTCAGCTACGGTCTTATTAATGTTAGAGGACCTCCTGTTGTACACATCTGACACCTTCAGCTACGGTCTTATTAATGTTAGAGGACCTCCTGTTGTACACATCTGACACCTTCAGCTACGGTCTTATTAATGTTAGAGGACCTCCTGTTGTACACATCTGACACCTTCAGCTACGGTCTTATTAATGTTAGAGGACCTCCTGTTGTACACATCTGCTTGACTTGTGTCCCAAAACTCTCTCTTTCTTTCCTGAAGTGTGCTCTCGTTCACTCCTCGGTACAAATGTAAAATACATGGATATGTGTTGGCATGGGCTGGACTCTAGAGGGAGTTCCATATTCCAGTCGTGTCCTTTGAAATCCATAAAGGAAAGTGAACGAGTGCACACTTCGGGAGAACGGAGAGATTATTGGGACGCAGGCCCATATGTCCCAGCACACAGGTATCGTTATCATACAACCTATTATTTTAAACAGGACAGTTTAATAACTCATGGTTTTTCTCGACATTCATGAAACCAAACGTTTGATTCGTCAGTTGGATGTTGAACGACAGGTTGTCAGAACCAGAACCAGAACCAGAACCATGCAGTGATAGTATGGTACTGATGATTATGCTACGGATGCTGGTTCCAGTTGAGATTCACTGCTTTGCGTTGTTTTATTTTATTTATTTATTTTATTTTACCTTTATTTAACCAGGCAAGTCAGTTAAGAACAAATTCTTATTTTCAATGACGGCCTGGGAACAGTGGGTTAACTGCCTGTTCAGGGGCAGAACGACAGATTTTGTACCTTGTCAGCTTGTGTCTCAATACTCGTCATTGGCTTCCTTCCTTGTCTCCTTTCCTTCATTCGCAATGAGGGAAGTATCAGGTGTTTTGAGTTGATAGACACCGGCTGGGTCTCAATACTCTTTCATTACATCCTTTCCTTGTCTCCTCCCCTCATTTCCTTTCCTTCGGGACCTCTAACAGGTGAAAGGATTGGATGGCTCTCCACCCTATTGCTTTTTTACCTACAGTATCACTTCTTTCCATATCACTGATCATGAAGGAAAAGGACACAAGGAAAGGACACAAGGAAAGGGAGCTGGTTACGACTATCGAGACACAGCCGCTGCTAAAAGGCCATTGTTGTTGTTTTTCCATTCTTTTTTTTTATTGTCTTGGTGACATAACCTCAATCTCAGAGGACAAGCCGGCATACTGTGGGTTATGGTTATGGAACGGAACTTCCACACAGCTGTCGCTATGGAGACGCAGTTCTAACAGAAGTCACGGAACATATGTGATATGACAGCGAAGTAAGCATTCACAGAACTCAACAGTAAGGAAGAAAGGAATCCTCATAGACAAGGCCTTGAACGAGCTTCAATTGACACATACCATAGTAAGCTCTGGCTTGGTCCAGCGGACTTGTGTGTGTGTGTGTGTGTGTGTGTGTGTGTGTGTGTGTGTGTGTGTGTGTGTGTGTGTGTGTGTGTGTGTGTGTGTGTGTGTGTGTGTGTGTGTGTCAGTCAGAAGATGTGGAGAAGGACATCAAAGGAGAGTGCAATATTTCTTTCAGCTTAAAGATTTACAAGGTTTTATAATAACAGCAAAAGCAGACGTCTCGGCGTCGCCATGACAGCTCGTGCAGGTCCTAAAGCTTCTTCCTCTACCTCGGCATCCGTAACAGAACATGGGCTTTTCCAGTACAAAATCATCTATCAGAACAGACAGTTCATCAGAGTACTTCAGTATAAGGGACAAACCGTTTCTGTACACAGGGTCATCACCATGGTGACACGATGTCATCAGGATGAGACGCTTTGGATCAGGGCACATCGTCCACGTTATCCTCTCTCTCTCTCTGAAGTATACACACACAGGGCACTTACTGTAGCCATGGCGATACAGCTACATAGACAGCTTAGGGTTAGGTTCCAATCCCCTAGCCTGGCTTCCTCTCCTCACCTCTGGGAACTGTTGTGAGCAAAAATACACATTTCTGTCCTCTGTCAGATAATGAACACAAACGTCTTCATCCCTCTTCGTGTCCTTGAGGGCCGCTGATCCCAAAAATAAACGGATGGAACCAATTTGACGAGCAGCCAACGAATGTCATACCGGCATATTGAACGTCACTATCCGGTCTCTCCAGATGTCAGTGGTCAGGAAGGGTACAAGGAAATAGGATACAAGGAAATAGGATACAAGGAAATAGGACATGAAAGAATGAATCTTTTAGAGAGTATTGGAACTCATGGATAGAAAGGTTCAGTGCATCATCATCATCATCATCATCATCATCATCATAGCTCATGCTGTATGTCTGTACACCTACACACCTAACGGTAGCGCCTTGGCTTTGTAGTGCTGTCTAATCGGCTACGGCAAGCTCTTTGGAACAAACTGAACTGCATCTACAAGTGTCTGCCATTTCACCTCAAAACCTGCTACCGTTCCCAGTCCCTCCCAGTTGAGAATCTACCCTTCGTTCACATTCTGATAAATGCTAAATATCAACAGAGAATTATAAGTACACACACAGCTGTATTAGAAAACAGATCAACTAGAACATTTTGCAGTTAATCGGTAAAGCAATCCCAGAACATTGACTGAAGCCTCAACTAATGACAGTAGTTCATTTTTAAAGAGTTGTAAGTGTTTTTGTTTTTTTACGCACACTGCATAGCATCCTACATACAGTCTGTCTGGTTGTCGCTCTCAATTTGTCTGTCTGTCTTTTAAAGGGTCGTTGGTAGTTTTAGGTAAACGTAGTCAGCCAACCACAGTGTTCTTCTGAGCCTAGTCCCCAGCCACGTTGTTCTTTTCACGTCCTTGTAACGTTCTCTAAAACGCTCTCTGTGACGTTCTCTGAACGTTCTCTACTGGCGCCGCTTGTCTTTGGCCGGATCTTCTGTAGGAGATGTCTGAGCCGGCAAGCTATGAGGGCTGAGGGAGAGAGGGAGGGAAGGAGGAGAGGGGAGGGAGAGAGGGAGGGAAGGAGGAGAGGGAGGGAGAGAGGGAGGGAAGGAGGAGAGGGGAGGGAGACAGGGAGGGAAGGAGGAGAGGTGAGGGAGAGAGGGAGGGAAGGAGGAGAGGTGAGGGGAGAGAGGGAGGGAAGGAGGAGAGGGGAGGGAGGAGAGAGGAAGGGAAGGAGGAGAGGTGAGGGAGAGAGTGAGGGAAGGAGGAGAGATGAGGGGAGAGAGGGAGGGAAGGAGGAGAGGGGAGGGAGAGAGGGAGGGAAGGAGGAGAGGGGAGGGAGAGAGGGAGGGGAGGGAAGGAGGAGAGGGGAGGGAGGAGGGAGGGAAGGAGGAGAGGGGAGGGAGAGAGGGAGGGAAGGAGGAGAGGTGAGGGAGGGAGAGAGGGAGGGAAGGAG